>NC_056737.1:609500799-609605799 GCF_019279795.1 Protopterus annectens | reverse complement strand
CAACTGGACGTATAAGAGAATTTAAGTACCTTTATCTGCTCTTTTTTTTTAAAATACAGTATTTAATTTGAGTGTTGAAGGAATTTTTAACTGAAGTTATTCTGCTCTTCAGTAACTTGAACTGAAGCTAGTGTTGGCTGAATTTTGTTATTTGCTAGTAATTACAGGTGTGAGGGTAGCCACATTCTTTGATTTCCTGTCCTTGCATATTTAAACTGGTGCATGTGAAATAATTCCTGCTTTAAAACTTCAGCTTGGCCAGCTAAGAACTTGGTTATATTCAACTGGACGTATAAGAGAATTTAAGTACCTTTATCTGCTCTTTTTTTTTTAAATACAGTATTTAATTTGAGTGTTGAAGGAATTTTAACTGAAGTTATTCTGCTCTTCAGTAACTTGAACTGAAGCTAGTGTTGGCTGAATTTTGTTATTTGCTAGTAATTACAGGTGTGGGGTAGCCACATTCTTTGATTTCCTGTCCTTGCATATTTAAACTGGTGCATGTGAAATAATTCCTGCTTTAAAACTTCAGCTTGGCCAGCTAAGAACTTGGTTATATTCAACAGGACGTATAAGAGAATTTAAGTACCTTTATCTGCTCTTTTTTTTAAAAATACAGTATTTAATTTGAGTGTTGAAGGAATTTTTAACTGAAGTTATTCTGCTCTTCAGTAACTTGAACTGAAGCTAGTGTTGGCTGAATTTTGTTATTTGCTAGTAATTACAGGTGTGGGGTAGCCACATTCTTTGATTTCCTGTCCTTGCATATTTAAACTGGTGCATGTGAAATAATTCCTGCTTTAAAACTTCAGCTTGGCCAGCTAAGAACTTGGTTATATTCAACTGGACGTATAAGAGAATTTAAGTACCTTTATCTGCTCTTTTTTTAAAAAATACAGTATTTAATTTGAGTGTTGAAGGAATTTTTAACTGAAGTTATTCTGCTTAGTGGCATTGAAACTGCCCGCCCCTCAGCCTGCCTCTGGGCCCATCTCATTTGCTCACTCAACTGAGTGCAGTGAGATCATATTCTGATTTCAGGCACTCCTACTGTGTACAAAGAGAGCATCTGGGAAATAGAAAAAAAAATTAAGCTTATTTCCTGCCTTTCTTGTTGAGTGGTACAGACTATTTGTAGGCTTCTGAGCCCCCAAGCCCTTCTGTGTTTGAGGGAAGCCTTCTAGCTTGTTTTTTTTTTCTTATAACTGGCCAGTTTTCTAGTTTCAGCACTCAAATCTGTTTCTTTGATCTCAGCACTTGTTCAGAAAAAAAAAAAATTTTTCATCTGCTTTTACTGTACTTGTGTTTTTACCTACTTCTTTTTACTTTTGCATCATCTTAAAATACTCAATTGTATTTATTACTGCTTGGTGTAACTCATTCTAAGCCTTTTGGTTTAAACACTTGGGCTTCGGACCAGTTAGTTGTTTTGCACTGAGAGGGTTTGTGGTCTGCACTGTTGTGGCAGAACAGGCAGCTTACATCCTTCTAGGTTGAGAACTGCTGATTGAGGGCTCAGTGTCTGTTATTCTAAAAGTGTATTAATTCTGGTTTAAGCACTTGGGCTTTCAAGCCAGTTATTTTACATTAAGAGGGTTCGTGGTCTGCACTCTTGTGGGAGGAGAGGCTGGACTCTGCCCTTCTGAGCTGGGAATTTCTGGTTAAAGGCTTATAGTGCATGCATATCTGAACTGTTTCTTACTGAAGTTGGTGCCTTGTTTGCTGTGGCATAGACTGGATTCGGGCCTGCTGGATCTAGCTTTGTTTGTGTAACTTGAGCACTAATCCAGACATTCTCTAAAGTATTCAATGGTATTTATTACTGCTTGGTTGTAACTTGATTAAAGTGTAGCTATCATTCAAGTCTTTTGGATTAAGCACTTGGGCTTCAGACCAGTTGTTTTACATTAGGAAGGTTTGTGGCAAGCACTGTGGTGGCAGGACAGGTAGCTTTCATCCTTCTAAGTTGGGAACTGCTGATTGAGAGCCCAGTGTCCAAGTGTATTAGTTCTGGTTTAGGCACTTGGGCTTCAGGCCAGTTATTTTACATTAAGAAGGTTCGTGGTCTGCACTCTTGTGGGAGAAGAGGCTGGACTCTGCCCTTCTGAGCTGGGAATTTCTGGTTAAAGGTTTATAGTGCCTGAATATTTGAACTGTATCTTACTGAAATTGGTTCACCTTGTTTGCTCTAGCATAGACTAGATCCAGGCCTGCTGAATCTAGCTTTGTTTATATGCTTGTTGTTTGTTTGCTTATTATTTCCCTGGAAGCTAATTCCACCTAATACGCAACTTCTCAGCGCTTCTGTGGATCACTAGTGATATCTGCATTGCTTACTGTACTTATTTCCTTGTTTCACTTGTTTCACTTGAAAGAAAGTTACTGTTTGTCATTTTTGCATTTAGTTACTTGTAACACATTGCACTCAAGTTACCTGGCACTTGCTCACTAAAGCAATTATGTAAGTCAGCACTAAAAATTAAAAGCACTACACCCTCACTCCCCACTGGCCCTTGTTTTCAATTAAGGAATTCCCAATATTATTCTAGCATGTCCAAAGGTCAGTTGTCAATCTTCTCTCCGGTCCAGCTGGTGAATCTGGGAATCTTGAGGCAATGTTATAACTGCCTCATGTACACAGACAACCCTCTCCTCCTCCCACATAACACAAATACTTGCGAGAGATGCAGCTATTTAGCCAAACTGGAGGCTGAGCTCTCTCAACTCAGGACTGGCAAGACCAGACAGGAGGAGAAGGCAACTACACACACCACAAAACCAGCCTCACATAATGCTACCACTCCACTGAATCAAACACATAAACACACAAAGACATACTCGGAGGCTCTGAGTAAAAATTTACCTAAACAGCAGAGGCCTCCAAAGCAGACACCCAAACAACTGCTACCTCAAGACACCCCACAAGCAACACATAAACCACAAAAGCAGTGTGCAAAGCAGTCACAGCCCTTAAGGCCAAATACAACACCAAACATACTTGTCATAGGTGACTCCATAGTCAGACACACTGACGTCCCACTCACCAGGCTGAACAAGGAGAGGGTCACAGTAAGCTGCCTATCGGGCGCTAGAATCCGCCACATAACACAAGCACTCGGGTCACTCCACGGCAAGTACAAATATGACACAGTCATTGCCCATGCTGGTGTGAACGACCTGAGACGTACCTCCCTGGACTACATGAAAAGAGACATAGAGGAGCTCTCTGATGATGTAGCCCAGGCAGGTATGACCCTAACCCTGAGCAGTATCCTTCCTTCACCAAGAATGATGCCACAATATAGAGACAAGATGATCAGCTTTAACAATTGGCTTAATGTCTGGTGTCATTCAAAGGGGATTCAGTGTCTGTCTGCCTGGGATGACATGCTTGACAAGCCACGCTGCTTCGCAAGGGACGGCCTGCACCTGTCACCCCTGGGATTCCGGATATTGGCTAAGGCTCTTGCCACCCCCATAGTGCCTTTTTTAGGCAAGGCTCAAATTCTAAACCTACCACCCTAGAAAACAAAAATGGGAAGAAACTGAGGGTAATGCTGCTCAATGCCAGAAGTCTAAATCTCAAAATGCATGCACTCGAGGCCCTTCTCAGTATGGAGAACATCGATGTCTGTGCTGTAACTGAAACCTGGTTCAAGGCTCCTGAGAGCACCCCGGCACTATTAGGTTTTACCTCATATCATGCGTTCCGGCCCCAAAACCCGGACCACACCACAAAAGGAGGGGTGTATCCATATTCATAAAGGATACCCACACCTCCAGGTTGGTGGCAACGCACAAGCTCGGAAACCATCCAGGTGCAACTAACCATAGGCAAAACTGCTCTACAAATTGTAGCATGCTACAGGCCACCCTCTCAAACTCAGGAACCCCACACAGCCTTCCTGAAGACACTGGAGGGTATAAATGTATCTCCAAACACCATCATATTGGGAGACTTCAACTACCCGAATATAGACTGGGAACATTACTCAAGCCCTAACTTTCTAGCCCAACGGTTCCTGGAGTTCATAAATTCAAATGCCATGGAACAGCTAGTCACTATTCCCACGAGAGGAGAAAATATACTAGATCTCATTGTCACAAACATGGGGACAAAATGCTCCACACCGGAAGTATATCCCTCATTGGTGAGATCTGATCATAAACTAATCTTACTGGAAATCCACATCCCGCCCCCACCCCAAACAAAAAAGACCATAGTGAAGAACTTCTCTAAAGCAAACTTCACACTACTCAAGACTGGTGTGGTATCCTTCAAGGCCCCTGAGCCAGTGGAAACCACAACCCAAGCTGCGGAAGCCCTTACAAATGCCTTCTATGAACACCTCCAGGACTGCATGGATCAGGCAATCCCAAATAAAACCAAGACTCTTTCCACAAAGGGCAAACGTCCAGTCTGGTGGACCCCAGCCATTAACAAACTTTACAATAAGAGGAGAAAGCTATTACATGATAGAACAAAATCCATAAAAGGGAAGTCACCCCTGATCATTATTAGTAAAAAATACGAGCACTCATAAAATCAACTAAGGCCAATTTTGAGAGAAAAATTGCCATGGATTCAAAGGACAATCATAAGGCCTTTTTCAGCTATGTTAGGAACCTGGGTAGAAACTCCCAGATATGCTCAGAATTAGTCCAAAATGATACAAAATCACTGAACCCACAGACATTGCCAACATACTGGCAGACAGGTTCAGTGCAAACTTCACCCCTCTCCCCTAAAGGAGAGATAACTATCCCAGCCGAGTGTAGCCTCCCGGACATCTCAAATGCGCAGGTGAAAGCTGCTCTCTCTAAAGCTAAAAACACAGCATCAATGGGACCGGATGGTGTCCCCGGCTGTGTGCTACACGAGCTAAATGAGGAATTAAACCCGCACATAAGGCAGCTGTTTAATCTCAGCCTTACCACAGGATACGTGCCCAAGGAGTGGCGTGACGGCAACTGTTGTCCCACTCCACAAAGGCGGCGCCTCACGGACCCTGGTAATTACCGCCCATAAGCTTAACAAGTCTAGTCTGCAAAGCTATGGAGAGGATCATAATGGAGCTCATAAACAAAGATATAGGGGACTTGCAGACATTGGACCCGACCCAGTTTGGCTTTGTCAAGGGAAGATCATGCCTTTTGAACTTGGTCGACTTCTTGAAACAGTCACCAAGGCCATTGATGAGGGAAAGGCAGTCCATACAGCCTACCTTGACCTTGCAAAGGCTTGACACAATACCCCACTCGGTATTGTAGAAAAACTTACCAGCTTAAATGTAAACCCATATGTCACAAGATGGGTTGCAAACTGGCTTAAGGACAGAACCCACAGGGTTAGAGTTGCTGGCGCTGTGTCAGACTCCAAGCCGGTCACAAGTGGTGTCCCACAGGGCTCGGTCCTTGGCCCCCTATTGTTTGGCATCTACTTCTCAGAAGTACAGGCCAACATAGGAGGACTTTGGCTGACAAAGTTTGCAGACGACTGCAAACTGGGCCATAGTGGAAAGTGCATCAGACACGGATATCCTTCAGAAGGGACTCACGGAAACAGATAGCTGGTGCCAGAGCCATGTCCTGAAGTTAAACGCCAAAAAATGTATAGTCATACCCTTCGGGAAAAACAAGGTAAGCCCAAGCTACCATATAGGTGGCAATCCACTAAGCACAGAAGAGGTTATCAGGGACCTGGGGACCCAGGTTGACAGTGGCCTTTCTTTTGACACTCACATTGCTAAAGTGGTTAGAAAGACCTTCTACATTGCCCACCTGATCATGAAGGGATTCACATCCAGATCTAGTGAGGTTATTGTTCCCCTGTACTCTTCACTTATCAGACCAATGATCGAGTACAATGCCCCGTTCGGGATGCATCTCACCCGACATCTGCAGCAATTGGAGAGACCCCAAAAGTTCCTCACCAAAAGGATAAAGGGACTCCAAAATCTGTCATATGCTGCCATATTGAAGAAACTCCAGCTCTATTCAGTCGCATACCGTCTGCTCAGAGGTGACATGTGCCTGACATACAAGGCCATGTCCAACCCGGAATTAATGGACATGCTCCACCTCAAAAATCCAAATCCACCAAAACCACTAGAGCAAGCGACTTAAACCTTAGCACGGATATAAATAGGACGTGCTGGAGGGATAGATTTATCACTCAGAGACTCCCTATGCTGTGGAATAAAATCCCGGTCCATGTGAGGCAGAGCACCTCGCTGACTCTGTTCAAGAGAAATCTAGACCTGTGGATGGGAGATCGTAGGTTTACCCCGGGAATCATCTCTGTGTCACTGCTGGACAGAGGCACAACAAACTAATGGGCACAGTATTTTTTCATATAAGGGGTGGCATAAGCCACAAAAATTTGGGCTAGGCTTATAAATGCCTTAGGGCAGATAGCCTAGTATAAACCTATGAACCTATGAACCTATGAACTCTTAAAAGCTTAGGTATATCACCTTCCAAGATCAATATGTACAAATCACAGCAACTAATCTTTATTGCACTGAATACAGCTTTTTACACATCAACTCACAGCTGTGGGAAATCATTCTCAACAACATTAAAGGAGATCCAGTTATATCCTAAATTCAATTTTTCCATTTTCAGCTTAAAACTTACTTCAAAAGGAAGCAAAATCTTCATATGTAATTAAAAGTCTCCTCTTACCAGTGAAAATCTATCATATTAACTTAGTTATACTCCTCATGCAATTCTTTCACTTTCTCTCATAAGTCCATCCATATTTTCAGTAGCTTAACTTACCTGACTGCATTTCATACACACACACATTTTACAAGCACATGCTTTCAACTCTATCCATTCCACCGATTTCTGCCTCCTCCTCCTCCTAATCTATCTCCTGTCCTTGATATATACAGCTTAAAATACCATAAATACTGCATTCATAATATTATACCTTATTCATTTCTCTGTGATTATGTCTGTATTACATTGTACTACTATACACAGAACAAAAACAGTTGAATGAC
Organism: Protopterus annectens; assembly: GCF_019279795.1. Taxonomy (NCBI): domain Eukaryota; kingdom Metazoa; phylum Chordata; order Ceratodontiformes; family Protopteridae; genus Protopterus; species Protopterus annectens. Next base: position 609,598,789 of record NC_056737.1, on the reverse strand, counting down.
ATTCCATTGCTTCCCTGAATACTTGTTCTGGTTGTAATAATGTGCTGACCAAAAATAAATCTATTTGGTTCAGCACTCTACTTCAGATAACAATTATACAACCTGTAATGGCAGAGCAAAGCTCACTCTGCCAAACAAGCAACTCTTCCTTCCAAGAAAATCTGCCAGCATTGCACAAAACAGAAACACAAACAGTCAAAAGCAGATGCTATAAAGGAGAGTTACTTTTGATAAAATGCCAAAAGGTGACTTTTCTGAAAGAGGAGTACAGCTGTGTAAGTTGCATTTACCCATAAAAGTAAATGCTTGAGTTCCTCAATGCTGCAGTAGGCTGTATCCTGCCAAGGATACGGCAATTAACCAGCTTCCCAAAGATCTAATCCCCTCCCACACAATCACTCTGTTCACAGGCTACATACTTCTTTTGGAGGGCACTACATAAGCAGCCAGAGTGACTAAAATCTTCATGACTTTATTGCTTTCAAAAAAAAAAAAAAAAAAAAAATGGAGGGAAGTCATCCTGCGTTAACAAACATATATATTAAAGTAAGCTCTGTAAACTATTTATTTATTTTACATTTATTTACCAGGAGAGTCTGACTGGACATAAAATCCTTTTTCAGTGGAGGCTCGGGGAGAAAAGCTCCATTGTTAGTAGAAAGAAAACTGTATAATACAATAAAGAAAAAAATAGTAACAGACTCATAACGGTAAAAAGACTAGCACAGAATAAATTGGTCAAGTGGGAGACAATACCAATAATCTTGTACAGCAATGCTTCTAGAAGACAGTTCTTACAGTAGTAGCAGGTAGTGACATTGTATGCAATAAGAGTGCAATTACGATACTTAGTATTACATACAAGTAGCATAGCAAACTGAAGACTTAAAATCTGATAGACATTAACAGTGAGAAAGAAAAAAAATAACATAAGGTAGTCATATGGCTTAAATTCAATGCGCATTACATATGCAATTAAAATTTTAAAATCAGCTACACACAAGGGCTTATGGTGGGTAGGTATGGCAATTGCAGCACTGAGGGATTCAAACTTCTACTGTTAAGGGTAAATGCAACTTATACAACTGCACTACTTTCATCATTCCCACTGCTAAAGAAATCTACGGGTAGACTACCATAGCTTATCCATCCAGGAGCCCCAGGTTAGTGGTCCTAGCCAAAGCAGTCTTGGATATTAACAAAATAGTACAGGACGTTATTTCTTATATAGGCATATACAATGAATAACACAGTTGTCTCTAGAAATATCTCAAACGTCCACTACTTTTCAGTATGCCAAAGAAAATAAAACTCTCAAAGTTAAAGTCTTTCCATCGCCTGGATATGGTACATCACGGTGTATATAACAAAAGGCAGTAGCAAAGGACAGCCAGCTGGAAATAGTCTGATTCTGTTGTCCTTTCCTAGTCCCAAGATAAGAAATAAGTAGCTGGTAGTCTTCTCTAAAGGACTGATTCTGTCAAAATACTACCTGAAATGCTAAAGCATGTCCCGGGTATTAGTAAAGTTTACTCCATGGTTCTGAAGGATAGGATAAGATAGAACACTAGGAGATTGATGAGGGACTGTTCTTACTGATACCCCGTCCCAAAATGCAGACCAGATATGGTTTACCCACCAAGAGAAAAAACAACTGAGATACTGATCTTGCAGAAGTCAGAGCCATAAATGAACAGTTTTGCATAAAAGAACCTTAAATATGGCAGCAGTTCAGGTTCATATAGAAATGTGGATACCTTTTCCAGTGGAAAGTTAAGAACCTTGGAAGGACAGGCCTATTTGTAAGGTAATCTCATGTTAATAACTCCTATCAGAAATTGTTTTATTGAGAAGACCTATGAGCAAACTGAAGTAACCTCAAGATGTACCTAGACAAAAAGAGTATAAAGGTTGGAGTCTAGTAACACAAACCAATAATTGAGCACCAGCGGTACAATCCCAGATAAGGCCCTGGTTATTTGGTAGACACCAACTAGAGAAATCTTGCTGATGGCAATATAAGACTTCCTAGTTTCAGGATTTACTGCCTCCTTTACTACCTGCTGCACATCTTCAAAAAATGCCTAAAAGGTATCACAAACCAGGCAGAAAATTTAAGGGTGTGTCAACAACCCTTGTCCTGGGTGAGTGGAGCCAGATAATGGGGAAAGTTATGGTAATTGCCCTTAGCCAATTCCATAAAAAGGAGAACCAAGATTGCCTAAGGACAAAAGGGGGTCGCTACAAAAATCTTAGGCAGAGTTCTTTTGAACATTCACAATTATCATGGGTATCAGTGGAAAGCGTGGACTGCATAAAGTAAATTCTCCTGCAAGGGAATGGAAAACAAATATGTATGATCCGTTTTAAAAGTAGGCGAACAGTTGTGATTAACATGTTTCCCAGAACTGGATCAATAACTAAAAAAAGTGAATATTTTAACAGAGATAAAAGAACAAGAAGTGGGACATTTAGAAAAGGTAGGAGTAAATTACATGGGGAAAAAAATGGAAATTTTGGAAACAATACATGCAGAAAAATGTTTTGGAGTAGGAATGAGGTTTAAGAGAAGGTGGGAACTGAATAATTTATGTAATGTTGCTTAGATTATACATCACATATACGGTTATATATTGTATAATGCTTGCAAATGTGAACTTGAAAACATGGTTTGATTTTTTTTAAATAAATGTAAGTTTGCCTAGATCACAATTGATAATTCAATGACGGTTTAAAAAATACCTGAAAACCAACTCATTCAAATTGTATACATTAGGATTTGTCCTAGTTAAGTTCAGACTGTCTGCCACTAAGATTTGCTCTGACAGAAAGTAAAGTGATTGAAGGGCTAAGAAGTGCTGAAAAGATGGCTCCTAAGTGATAATAGCCAGCTTAAACTTTGGGGAAAGGCATGGTGTCCCCTAACTTGTTGATATACCATCACTATGTGGTGTTACACAAATATTTGAAACTTATGTGGCTTGGATTGTATGAAAAAAAGACACAAGTCTTCTTCCTTTACCCTCAAGGGACTGCTTTCCAAGAAATTTTGAGGTGTCATTAGATACATACTGATTTGGAGGTTAAGGAAAACAAGGGGAGACTTGCAATTGCTTCTATTAGTAGTCTACACTAGCGTAGTTCAATTACCCAAAGGTTGAAAGTTATCTGAAAAACCAAAAGGGTTCTAATATAAATAGATTTGATAGATGAAACTGACTTCATGACCCCTTGATGTCCAGGAAAGCACTTCTTGTGTGTGCCAAGGGATCCCCTTCTAATACTCAAATGGCCATATCATCGAATTTCATTTTTGAGAGATGAAAATTATGAAAATGAAGTACCTAAATGGCGAATTTTTCCCAGGGCAAGTAAATGCTTGCCCAACATGCCCTTTTCTACACTGTAGCAAGAGCCCATGGTTGGTATATATAGTTATGGGGGTGTGGAGGGCATAGCCCTCCACCTAGGTGGGTTCTATTCACTCTGGTGTATGTTTCGTTGAAGTTTGGGCAAGTGTTTACATGCCCTGGGAAAAATTTGCCATTCAGGTATTTCAATTTTACAAGTTTTGTCTTGCAAAAATGAAATTCGATGATAAAGCCTTTCCAATATTAGTAGTAGAGCTGTGCCATCATCATTCTGGAATACAAGCCTTTACCGCATGAAAAAAGTGCAGGTTCTATGACTCCTAGGTTGAGCAAAGCTGAAAATCTGTTGAACAAAATCTGTTTGTTTATGAAGGTGGGGAGGAAAGTCCCAAAAAGAGGACTTAGCACTCATTAAGCATGAAAAGTATTTGGGAGATTGAAATTGGGGAGGGGGGCTAAAATGCTAGAAACTCCAAACACAATTTCCCTCTTTTAAATCAGTAGTTTATTAAACCCAAGAAAACTCTTCAAACAGGCAGCACTGGCTTTAAATTCAGCACTGCATATTCTTCTGAAAACTTAAGGTATGTTCCCTGTCTCTAAACCTTCCAGACTAAAACCAGAAGATATGGCTCAGAAGGTAATTGGAGTGTGAGACCTATATGCTTTATGGAGACTGTAGACAGTCGATCAACATTGTTACAGGCAGACTAATATACAAACTCCAAGGCTGGCACCTTCTTTATTCTGGACATAGTAAGAGAAAAGAATCACACACTGTCCATTGTAGATATATCTGATGTACCCTTGTCAAGAAAATTTGACAGGGTTGTCTTGTAAGTACTGAAGGTTACAAAACAGGATTTACTGCCTGTAACAGTAACTTAGCTAAGGAAAGAAAAATCGGTACTTTTCCGTTATCAGGACAACACATTTTATGCAGATGCGGAGCTCAGAATCCAGTCACTTGTATGTCTTTTTAATGTTAATATAACCACGTGTGTAAAAGTATTTTACTGTATAATATTTAAAAAACGAGATGTCATTTCTATATTTTACACACACCTGGTTCAAAGACACGAGAAGGCACTGGCTTTCAGCTCAACAATCACGTGTAAAGTATTTCTCCTTCCAGCGTAACAAGCGAGCAAATGAAACAAAGAAATCTTGCCTAAAAGTATTAAGATGTTTGTAAACAAACAAAACACAATACAGAACACTGTGGCATATCACATGCATTGTAAGCATGGAAACTAAAACATAATTATTTCTAGAGAATGGAAAACAGCAGTCTTTCAAAAAAGAGTTTGTCACAACATTTTGAAAATGCACTGAGGTTTATAAACATGATGCAGTGTCATTACTCTTGTGTCTGTAAATTCAAGTGTCAACAGTACTACAATAACTACCATGTTCATACTTTTAATCTAGTACTTACACATCAAACGTATATTGACCTCCTCACCTTTCTGTGCAGAATTAAAGTAGAATTTCAGCACTCTTGCCACAGAGGACCAGTTACAGGTCATAGTTTCAAAGAAGAAAAGCTCCTGATACAACACTGTTTTCAAGCTATTCTCCTACATTCCTCCCATTGACAGTTTTAGGCCTCAAAATGAACCTTACAGCACAAAACCAACATTGTAGTAAGAAAGAAAAGAAAACAACATTCCGGCAGAAAGGCACAAAGAACTCAGTGGTCATAAAGTATAACAAAAAAATATTAAAAGTTTATCAGGTATATCTCAATCTTATTTGCTGTGGATGCCTACATATGCAAGCACGGGCTAACATTGTAAGCGCACTTTACAAGTGTTGCCCCGATAACGGAAAAGTACCGAAAAATCTTTTCTTACAAATACTATGTCTTCAACAGAAAAAGTAAGAGGAAACTGAGCCTGAACCCCTGTCAGAAGGCTCTTTTCCCATACAGATCTAGTAATATCCCCGGGGGGAGGGGAAAGATGGTACTCCCATGCCCAAACATGGTCAGCCACTTCCCTAATGTCCGTTTCCAGTGTTTGTCTGTGCATGGTGGCTGTTAGGGCTATACCAGACAAAACCAGAAAGGTAAGTGAGTGGCCCCTGCAGACTCATCCAGTCACAAATGGGGTACTAATTAAGCCTATGTATGTAGCAAGGGCTTTCAGGTAAGTTATCTTCTTTTCAGGAACTGTGGAAGTCAGACTAGCAGGAGCAGGTTAAGTATCCTAATCTGTGCAAACAGGATGCGTCAGATGTGGATAGTAATGGGTGGCACAATTCGGTCATAAGGTAAGTTGTCAAGTTTACACAAGTAGCATACTTATACTTACCACTAAGTATAATGTCACTAGCACACTGTAACGCACAATCAGTACATTAAAATCCCATCAGAAACTCTTTTAAAGTAACATTAAACTGACAGAGATAAATATAAAAGGTATGTTATACCCCCCCAAAATACTGGTAACACATGCTTAGTAAATGCATATACAACTCCACTAAACACTAACCAGAGTCCTTGGGGAGTAAAATGAATCTGACATAAAAAACAGCAGGTAAGTTGTCTCAGTGTAAAGACAGGCAGTACATATCCCACAATGCATAAGCACTACACACACAAAAAAAGTAAAAAAGTCTTAATAAATTAGTCTAACAAAAAGAATGGCAGGTAAATCATCACAGTGTTGCACAAACCATATATGTGCGATAAATGTACATGCACTACACTAAAATCTTGCCTGGATCCCACATAAATAAAATTGGTCTGACATCAAAATGGCAGGGAAGTTGTCCCTGGGTAAGCCCAAGAAGTACATGTCCCGTAATACACAAGCACTACACTAAAATCCTGTCAGAAACCCTTATGAAATAATTTAGTCTGACAGGATAAGTTGCAGCTATGTTGTCACCATGTGGACACAAACCATCAATGCTCCAAAAATGTACAAACATTACACTAAAATCTTGCCTGAATTCCATATAAATAAAATTGCTCTGACATCGAAAATGGCAGGCAAGCTGCACTTGCATAAACACAAGTAGTATATGCCTCATAATGCACAAGCAGTACACTTAAACCCCATCAGAAATCCTCATTAAATAAAGTCAGTCTGACAGAATAAATAGGTAAGTTGTCACAATGCGGACAGAAAAAAAAGTACCCAACAGTAGTAAGCCCTGTAACTGCACAAGTACTATATTAAAGTCATTTTGGAATCCCATACCAGTAAATTTGGTCTGACAGAAAGAATGGCGGGAAAGTTGTCACCATATGAACACAAGCAGTACAAAGACATTCATCTGGAGCATTTCTCCCCGGGCCTCCGCTGAAAACAGGCTCTGTGGAACCTAGTTGGACATTCCCGGTCAACAAATGTTAAATAAATAAAAAATAAAAATATAATGTAATTCAGAAACACTACGCTAAAATCCTGGCAGAATCCTGAATAGTAATGTTAATCTGACAAAATAAATGACAGGTTTGTCACATCATGTGCACAAACAGTACACGGACATCCTGTCAGAATCCTCTACAAGTTAGACTGACCGAAAAATGTGTCTGGCAGTGCAAAGCTTCAGTGCCTTCCATACATTTAGATAATCAGCTGCACAAAAGGTGATGGAGTAGAAATCTATATTAGCAACAATAATAACTCTAGATTGGTTACAAGATGATGCCTTGGAATTTATCCACATGCAAATTACCACAGACAAAGTCCTATATCATATCCTAGCAAGCTATAGGTCACCATGAAGGTCCCTAGAGTCCTATAGCATGTACCTAGACCTACTGGAGGCATTCACTACTAAACCAAATGCCTTATTCATGGCAGCCTAACTATCTCTCTATAGACTGATAAACATTCACTGCCTCATACAAAAACCAACAAACAGTCCTGGATAAGAAGCCTCTTCAGAACAAATCCAAATTTCTAAAAAACAGATGAAGTTCACCACAGCAGAAGTATAAAAATAAATCCTTTAATAACTGCAGTGTATAGTAAGCGCTTTCACGTCTACATAACGCTTCTTCAGACTTTAATACCTGCACTAAAACACATCCACTTAAATAGTACTACGTATAGATCTAATCCAACCACATTCAGTTCAATTACAACTTAATGAGACACATTTAAAAACATATACACTTTAAAACCAACAATAAAACATTTCTATATATACATATATGTGTGTCTAACAGATGTTATCTAATATAACTAAAAAATGAAGAACTAAAATCAATGTGAATACGGATGTGCTGCTAGAAAAGGCTTCAGAGTCACCTTCTCATTAAGTCCATGTCCCCTATGACTCTGAAGTTTTAATATCCACCTGTTCTCACATTCCTCATTATGATTCCTAGTATCACCTAGTCTGTCTGTCTTATTTATTAATTCTAGGACATTAAATTTAAACTTATGTAATGCTCCTACATCCAGGACATGCTGAGCTAATGCATTGCGATCATCCTCTCTATTGATCGCATATACATGCGATCTTACACGTTCACAAAGGCTTCTGTTAGTTTTGCCTATGTATAAAGACTGACATGTCTGACAGCCAGCCAGATATACTAAATCCCTGGATTTGCAATCAGCATAAAAATTAAATCTGTATTCATAGCCTGTGTCTGGATGTGTAAAATAATTATTACCAGACATATAAACACATTGATTGCGTCCTCTAAAAGAGAAGGTACCTTGTCTATTGGATGGAACAGGCCCTTTTTTGTTATTTTCATAACACAATAGCCTCTTTAATAACTTTGTGTTCTTATATGAAAAACTAGGTTGAGGACACACTAACTCTTCAATTCTGTCATCAGTGGTTAAGATGCCCCAGTTTTTACTAATGACATCTTTGATCTTCAAATTTATGTTAGAGTAAGGAATTACCATCATATTTCTCTTAATTCGTTGATCACTATTGTTGATACTATCTATATTCCCTCAATTCCTATACAGGAGAGGTTTCCCTCTTCCCTTTCTCATGGGCGCATTTACTTGATACACTCCTTCCACTTCTTTCTTGCTGTATCCTCTTGATGAAAAGTTTCTAGCTAACATATCTTGCTTCATTCTATAACTTTCATCATCAGTGGTAAGTCGTGACATTCTGAGTGCCTGACTTTTTACAATATTATGATAGATGTGTTGGGGATGCATACTACTGCGATGCAGAATGCTATTCCTCCAACAAGGTTTCCTATATACCTCAGAATGTATTTTATTGTCTTCTTTAATTATTTGTGTATCTAAAAATTCTATCATAACATCAGAGCTTTTAAATTCAAACCTCAAGAAGTCAGTAGTACCATTTATGTAGTTAATAAATTCACGTAGCTCCATTTCAGTACCAGCCCATGTAAAAAAGACATCATCTACAAAACGCTTACAGAACTTAATCTGGTCACTATATAAAGTATTTGCCATAATGTAATTCCTCACCCAATATGCTAACACAAGGTTAGCATATGAGTTTGCACAAGGGGTGCCCATGGCAACCCCTTTTTTCTGTAAATAATATGTGCCATTATATAGGAAAACATTATTCAACACCAAATCCAGTAAAGCTAAGGTTCTGATGATTATACTCCTAGAGATTCCTTCTTCAATCTTAATTGTCTTACAAGTCTTACAAACTCCATTCCTGTATCATTCGGAATCGAGGTGAACAATGAGGCAACATCTAGAGTAACTAACAACTCATTACTTACATTGTTTGTTAAAGACACATAATCACCATAACTCTCTAGGAACTCCTGACTATCTCTTAATATAGACGTATTCATGTCCACTATTGGTCTAAACTGTTTCTCAACAAAGATAGAAGCAGGTTCTGTTAACCACCCACCACCTGGGACAATAGGTCTCATGGGTGGGTTTACTAGAGTTATGTGGTGATGTAGCATCCGAGGATGCTACCCCATTGAATGTAGGAGAAAGCCCATCAGGGGGCACTAACAACAGGCCAGCAACAGCCATGGTAGATGCTACGAGGCAGGAGGAACGTGGTCTGGATAAAAACAGTCCATCGCTGCTGATAAACTCCCAGGGGAATTAACCCAGCGTTTTTTTTTTCCTTTACCCATCCGACAAATGACATCAGTCGGATGGTCGTCGTGGGGGCATACCAGGAAATGGAAGACATAAGGAGAAAGATAAGAGTTCCAGAAAAAGGTACTTCGACCAGTAACGAAGACTTAGTAGCAAATATATCCAATTATACTTTAACTGAAAGTGAGAGGTCTCTACTTAATCGAGGCCTCTCTTTTATACCATCTAAATCAGCAGATATAACTGATATTTTGGTAGACATAAAAATGTTTACCAGAAAGGTTAATTTGAGAATGTTATTTGGTGACAATGATATGGAAAGTAGGAATGTATTTACCAAGCCTTCCACGTTTATTCCCATAAGAGATCCTTTATTAGAAACTTTTGAGAAAGCTTGTGAGCGTGACTCAGTTGAACTTTACAATTCAAGAAGTAAACCAGATTTTTATAATTTGACTCATGATGAATTCCAAGCTATTAAGAAACTGCAGGATAATCATGACATAGTGATTAGACAAGCAGATAAACATGGCGCCATTGTGGTCTTAGACTGTGATATGTATTCTAAAACAATGATTAACATGTTGGAAGATATTGAGACGTACCAAATATTGAACAGTAATGCAGCTAGATAGATTAATTAAGAGTATGCACTCAGAATTGTATGCCCTCTTATACAACACTATTGATGGTGATTTGTACAAATATTTTTTCGTTGAGAAACCACTGATTCCTACTTTCAGAGGACTTCCCAAAATACATAAAACTCTAGTAAACCCACCCATAAGACCTATTGTCTCAGGTGATGGGTGGTTAACAGAACCTGCTTCTATCTTTGTTGAGAAAAAATGTAGACCAATAGTAGACAGGAATATGTCTATATTAAAAGATAGTCAGGAGTTCCTAGAGAGTTATGGTGATTATGTGTCTTCAACAAACAATGTTAATAATGAGTTATTAGTTACTCTAGATGTTGTCTCATTGTTCACCTCAATTCCGAATGATACAGGAATGGAGTTTGTAAGACTTCTCTTAATTGAAGAAGGAATCTCTAGGAGTATAATTCATCAGAACCTTAGCATTACTGGATTTGGTGTGGAATAATAATGTTTTCCTATATAATGGACGTACAACCACACCAAACCTCTCACGTAAAGCTTTGCTCGGCCAACCAAACTTCCAAAACACACAACGGCCAGCAAATGATGTCCCAAATATGTTTATTGACAAAATCACATAGCTGGAGCTTGGGATATATAATTTATATCCTATGTGATTTTGTCAATAAACATATTTGGGACATCATTTGCTGGCCGTTGTGTGTTTTCCTATATAATGGCACATATTATTTACAGAAAAAAGGGGTTGCCATGGGCACCCCTTGTGCGAACTCATATGCTAACCTTGTGTTAGCATATTGGGAGAGGAATTACATTATGGCGAATACTTTATATAGTGACCAAATTAAGTTCTATAAGCGTTTTGTAGATTATGTCTTTTTTACATGGGCTGGTACTGAAATGGAGCTACGTGAATTTATTAACTACATAAATGGTACTACTGACTTCTTCAGATTTGAATTTAAAAGCTCTGATGTTATGATAGAATTTTTAGATACACAAATAATCAAAGAAGACAATATGATACATTCTGAAGTATATGGGAAACCTTGTTGGAGGAATAGCATTCTACATCGCAGTAGTACGCATCCCCAACACATCTATCATAATATTGTAAAAAGTCAGACACTCAGAATGTCACGACTTACCACTGATGACGAAAGTTATAGAATGAAGCAAGATATGTTAGCTAGAAACTTTTCATCAAGAGGATACAGCAAGAAAGAAGTGGAAGGAGTGTATCAAGTAAATACGCCCATGAGAAAGGAAAGAGGGAAACCTCTCCTGTGTAGGAATCGAGGGAATATAGATAGTATCAACAATAGTGATCAACGAATTAAGAGAAATATGATGGTAATTCCTTACTCTAACAAAAATTTGAAGATCAAAGATGTCATTAGTAAAAACTGAGGCATCTTAACCACTGATGACAGAATTGCAGAGTTGGTGTGTCCTCAACCTAGTTGTTCATATAAGAACACAAAGTGATTAAAGAGGTTATTGTGTTATGAAAATAACAAAAAAGGGCCTGTTCCATCCAATAGACAAGGTACCTTCCCCTGTAGAGGATGCAGTCAATGTGTTTATATGTCTGGTAATAATTATTTTACACATCCAGACATAGGCTATGAATACAGATTAAATTTTTATGTGGATTGCAAATCCAGGGATTTAGTATATCTGGCTGTCTGTCAGACATGTCAGTCTTTTTACATAGGCAAAACTAACAGAAGCCTATGTGAACGTGTAAGAGCGCATGCATATGCGATCAATAGAGAGGATGATCGCAATGCATTAGCTCGGCATGTCTTAGATGTAGGAGCATTACATAAGTTTAAATTTAATGTCCTAGAATTAACAAATAAGACAGACAGACTAGGTGATACTAGGAATCATACTGAGGAATGTGAGAACAGGTGGATATTAAAACTTCAGAGTCACAGGGGACATGGATTTAATGAGAAGGTGACTCTGAAGCCTTTTCTAGCAGCACATCCCTATTCGCATTGATTTTAGTTCTTCATTTTTTAGTTATATTAGATAACATCTGTTAGACACACATATATATGTATATATAGAATTTGTTTATTGTTGGTTTTAAAGTGTATATGTTTTTAAATGTGTCTCATTAAGTTGTAATTGAACTGAATGTGAACAGATTAAATCTATAGGCAGTACTATTTAAATGGATATGTTTTAATGCAAGTATTAAAGTCTGAAGAAGCGTTATGTAGACGTGAAAATGCTTACTATACACTGCAGTTATTAAAGGATTTATTTTTATACTTCTGCTGTGGCGAGCCTCATCTGTTTTTTAGACATTCACTGCCTCATATTCGGAGGCACAACAGTTCCTGGACTTAAATAATACAAGTATTCTTGACCAGATAGTAGTTCAAACATCCTGGAGCTGGTAAACACTAACATGGGACAGTGCAGGACTCTCCCGTGTCACTTCCTGACTGGTGAGGTTGGACCACAAAGTGGTCTCCTTCGAAATAAAAATCAACTTGGTAACCCCCAGCAAACCTTGTAAGAGTTAGAAACTACTCCAAAATTAACTATATCCTATTGAGAGTTTAACAAAATTCAGTGCCCCTCCCTACCACAAGTTCACAGCAACTTATGTGGAATTATTCACAGAGACCCTGTACAACCATGTAAATGGCTGTATAGAAACGGCTGTACTTACTAAAAGTAAGCCCAAAACAAACCATACTGATGGAATCCTAACCTTAAAATGGTATATAATAAAAGGAAAAAAACATGGCTAAAATCAGGAAAAGCAACTCCCATAATGATATAGGCTCTCTCATTAGTCCTCTTTGTTTTCTGTTTAGTTTAAGTCCAACAAGGCCAATTACACGATTAAGATAGCCTCACACGCTAATGTAAACCACAAAGCCTTTTACAGCTATACACAAAACCTCAATGGCAGTACACATTAGTGTGCCGAACTGGTGGTCAATGGTGTCACCTTCAATAATCAGAAGTGACATAGCGAATTTGCTGGTTGACATATTCCGCTCAGACTCCCCCCATCTCCCCAACTATTTACAGGGAGCAGATCCAGGTGGCACTTGCTAAGGACAGAAACATACTCAATGGGCTCTGACAATATCCCAGGATGCCTATTAAATAGCTTGAAACATGACTTATCAGGACCACCTGAGTCACTTCTCTAACATAACTTCAAAACAAGCTTTGTACCACGAGAATGGAGGACTTCACAAGGGTGGACCATCAACCAACCCCAGAAAATACAAACCTATTAGGCTGAATAATCGAATATGCAAAACCATGGAACAAATTATTGTGGAAATGCTCTACAAAGACAAAGACAACCTTCAGACACTGGTCCCAACCTAGTCTGTCTTTGTCAAGGGAAGGTCATGCGTAATAAACCTGGTGAACTTCTTTGAGGAGTTCACCAAGGCAATGTACGACAGGAAAACAGTGCATACTGCCTACCTGGACCTGGCAAGGTGTTTGATACTATATCCTACTTGATACAATATCCCACTCTTGTATAGTTGACAAATTTACCAAACTGGGCATAAACCCCTACATAACTCATTGGATTGCCAGCTGGTTCACAGACAGCACCCAAGAAGTCAGGATTGGCGAGACCACCTCCACTAAGAGACCATTCACAAGCAGGGTACCTCAAGGCTCAATGCTGGGACAGCTCCTATTTGTCATTTACTTCTTGGAGGTAAAGGCCAACTTCAACTTTTGGCTGATCAAGTTCGCAGATGACTGCAAATTGTGAGCTATCATCAATTCCCCCATGACACAAATATTTTACAAGAGGGGCTAACACAGACAAATAACTGGTGTCAAAGTCACACATTAAAATTCAATGACAAGAAATGCATCATTGTGCCTTTTAGGAAAACTGCCACCCAGGCTAATTACTCCATCGATAAAACACTACTAAGAGTTGGTCCAGTAGTCGGGGGATTTGGGAACACATGTAGACAGTAATCTGGCCTTTGACCAGCATGTGGCCAAGGTAGTAAGAAACTCATTCTATGTCACCCAACTTAAAAGTAAGGCATAGTATCCAGGTCCAAGGAAGTCATAGTGCCACTTTATTCAGCCCTTATCAGACACAACAAAGTATAATACCCTCTTCAGCATGTACCTGACCAGATATAAGGAGCCTTTGTGGGTGTTACAACTGTTGCACATTAGTAGAACCTAGGGTATAAACTCATTGTCCCATACAGATTCCCTTCAAGACCTGTTTTTATATTCGATCTCCTACAGGTTATTGAGAGGTGATCTATGCCAGGCATTCAATGCATCCTCTGATCCAGCTCTGATGGACCTTTTGGACATCTACAAAATGAACAGCATCAGAACCACTAGATCCAAGGATTTAAATTTTGCTTGTGACCTAAATAAGACATAGTGGGTGAGACTGATTTGTCTCAGAGGATCTCCATGCACTGGAACAGGCTCCCCATCCATGTGAAGGAGAGTCCATTCCTAACCTTATTTAAATGTAACATTGACCAATGGATAGGAAATCAGAAATTCAGCCTGGGTCTGGCCCCTATGTCTCTGATAAAGAGAAGCAGACAGTAATGCCCAAACTACCCCCCACATAATCTCTAGAAACTTCCTAACATACCCAATCCTAATAAGCACCCGTTATACACAGGGACACAACTGGGCTGGTTTGCATGGCTAGGCTTATAAAGGCCCTAGTGGTTATTAAACTTGTATATACCTACAAGTTATCATCGTGTTTGCAGAAGCAGCACATAAGTAAATGCACAGACAGTATACTAAAATCCTGTTAGAGCCCTTTAGGGGGGAAAAAAAAAGATGCTCTTACTGAAAACGTGGCAGGTAGGTTATCACGGAGTGGACACAAACACTCCACGCACTAATGTTCTCCCTGTCCAAATAAAAACACTGCCCTACAAACCTGTGGTCCCAGACAGGAAACAAACATAAAAAGAAATACCGGATTTCTTAGACAGTCAGAATCACAGAAATAAACACTTCTATATCCCAAGGGGGTCATATCTGTTAGAAAGGAACCAGTCTACTGCTGTTCCTGTAAAGCCTCTAAGATGCTTTTTTGTGAGGTGGTAAGAAAGTAGTGAAGATTTTTGTCACACTGGCTGCTTATATTGCTCTCTCCAAGACAGCATAAAAAACTAGAGTGACTGTGTGGGAAACGGATTACTGCTTTGGGAAGCTGTCTGTATGCTCTATCCTTGGCAGGATACAACCCATAAGCACTGCAGCAGTGGTAATGATGAACATCAAAGTCTTGCACACTAGTATGAAAGATGCTGTGTTGTCTGTAACTCTGTAATGACTATAGTAAGCTACAAGGCTGCTACAGCTCAGAGGAAAAGCAGAAATCATTCTGGAGTATAGTATACTGAATCATACACATGCAGACATAGGCATGTACAAAAATAATGTGCCCCTCGCAACTTAACTGTGCAGTTTATGCCACTAACAGTGCATTACCTCTCTTAAAATGACAATATGGTATTATCAAAACCAAAACGTAATTCAGTGAAGAGACTACATAATCTTCAGTGAACACTGAGAAATGCACTGCAACTCTACTTGTGCTCAGCAGGACTTTTAATGTTGAGCTACACATAAATACAGATACTATAAACCTATTTCTACCACAACATTACACACCCTTGACCCTGGAGGTGGGTACGAATACTACAAAATGCCACTAGGAGAAGCAAAGGAGTTTTCCAGTTGCTACTAGGAAAGGTAAAGAGATTAAGAGTTGTTCTGACTGCTAACAGTGTGGGTGGGGGAAGGTCACAGGCTCTAATCACTGATGAAGACAAAAGCATGGAACTCCAGTTTATGACAGACCAGGGAGGGGCAGATTTGTGGCACTGATTAGTCCTTGATAGGGGAGGAGGGGAATACTGAGGCAGACAAGGAGTAGTAATAGCTGAGAGAAGACAGAGTGGCAAGCCGTGGACATTGGTTACTGAAAGGTAAGACACTGATATCTGGTGCAAACCAAGTGGGCTGAGTGGCGCCCCGGAGGTTACAATTAATAACTACTGATGGTACAAGACATTTAAATCAACATATTCTAACAGGCCTTCTGACAGCAGTGGAGGTGCTCAAGTTACAGACTTGCACCAGATACAAGGGCATTTTTCAAGAAGTAATTGTATGGCCAGTGAAGGTCGTTGAACTGCAGATAGTAATGTCTTCAGCTTTTCCCAGTTAGGGGTCGCCACAGCGGAACTCCAATCTGCTCTTGATTGGCAGTGGATTATTATGGTGCTGAGTTGCCAACCTGACGTGCAACCTTCAAGGAAGGCACACCCATTCACACACACACCTACCTGCATGTCTTTAAATGTCACTCAACCATGGGGAGGACATGCAGACTCCACACAGAAGGCACTCCAGCCAAGAATCGAACAGGAGAACCTCTTGCTGTGAGGCGACAACGCTAAGTGCTGCACCACAGAGGCTCGGTCTATAAACTGCAGATAAAACTATATTCTCTACATTTGTACAAGCATGCAGTAAGGAGCTTCTCCCCGATGCAAAGGATTTGTGAAACCCATACATTATAATATCATCTTCACAGCAGTGGTATTCATTTATGAGCAACTATCAACAGTGCATATAACAATACTTTATTAACCCCTCAGATTATTCATCAGTACTTACATGCATACAATATTGTAACCTGTTTTACATAAGTTTATGTTAGATTTGTTCCCCAGACTGGAGGCTAAGATCAGCATACTGCTGCCGTTTTTTTTTTGGATATGCATTCTGCTGCTCTCATAGATGTCTCTGTGCCCTATTTTCAAGACAAAGAGCATAGATAACTGCAAAGGATTCTGTTAATGTTTTAGTTCTTATTTTTATTTGGTGAACTAATCAAAAACAAGCACTTTACAAAGCCATCATGTTACTACAAGCAAACAGTCAGATAAATGTAACTATACCCCCCCCCAAGTCTTTTACATATCTAACCATCTTGTATCACTATCAAGTATTATGAAGAAAAACTTTAATCTCCAGGTATCATACAATCAAAACCCCACCATTATATATAACTGCATAAAATGTTTTTTTTGCCAATACCAATTATCACACAAAGCAGTGATGAACTTCCTTGACTAGTATAACAGAGCTAGGGATGTAACTTCCAACACAGGGTAAAGCAAAAGAAACAAACATCACAGATTTATACTAAGAGACTACTTATGTTTTAAAAGGAAAAATAGGGTAATGGTATGAAATGAATGACAATATACCAACTACAGGCACACTTTCAGCATACTAGAATGAATCATATACCTCCATGATAAAATAGTTCCGTAAACATGGACACACCACTATTTGCCACTCTCAGTGACTGATTATTGGAGGGCATCGTAGGAGGTGCATAATGAAACATTTTGAAAACAAGGAGTTCTTCACATGAGCAGATGGGGATGTGCTGGAGTGCATAAATACGAGTGCTTTAAATAGCATGTGTACTATATGTGGCAAATGTAAATACACAATCTGACATTTTTCCTATTCGGTTTGTTTTTGCTGTATGTGTGAAACAGATATGGACAGTGAAAACAGAAAATGGAACACTATACTGTTCTAATGGAGGACAGTACACAACTGAGATTACTTTTTGAGGTGCACTTATCAGTAGGACAGGCTGCAGTTTATCAATAATCAACAGCAGTCTGAACTGTGATTAAGAGTAGTATAAGCTACCCCATGGCATACAGGGATAAAGCCCAGACTTCGTCACAACTGACCACAGTTTAGTCCGCATCTTGGGTGCCTGCAGAAGCTGCCAAGGGAAGACAGGAGTGAGAAACCGCCACCTGCTCTCACATCCCAAGGGGAAGGGGTAGCTATGGCTCACCATGAGTGACACCTAATGAGACCTGCTCTAATTGAGCCCAAGCTGCCATGTGCAATCATGCAGTGTTCCCCCCTCAGCTCACAGTGCAATTTCAGTATTTTCCTCTAGAAAGACTATCAAGTAAGGCCTCAGGAATGTTGCTGTCAGACCATAGCTTTCAGGGGTTCCCCAAGAATCCTTGTTTTTTGGACTACAACACTGCTGGAAGATGCTTTAGAAACTGATTTTTTTACATGGCTGCTTGTTGTTTGCATTTAGGCTGAGTGCCATGCCTCAGTCACATCTGTCACTGACTCCTGTGCATCCTAGAAAAGCAGCAAGAGAGGCAGCTGCTGAAACTTCGCACCCACAGCTATGAAGGCCTTACTCTATTAATCCATGCTTTGAAAGTGTACCTTAATTCAAAGAACAAAGACACACAGATCTGAAAAGCATGAGTCTATGGGGGTTACCTTGGTGACCTCACTGAAGTCCCTCAAACACAGCCATGTGTACTATTACACAGTAATAATGAACCCATGGCTCTGGCATCCATTGTGCAGCTTTGTAGGGTGTATATAAGGTGGTTGAAGACTGGAAAATCAATTTTTCCTTGATGGTCATTCTGGCAACTCCTTGATGATGACCAAGATCCATACTTTATCTCATTCACAAGTTATTCACTCTACTTCTTCTAAAAATATGATTTTGATACTCTGCAAAACTCATGTCATGTACATATTTTATGTATCAACTAGTGATTCTCTTTTGTGTTTTGCTTCAAGCTCCATGTTATCTTTATATCTTCTTTAGCAAGAAATTGTATATATTTTTAATATTCATTTTTTAATTTTGTATTACCTTGTGGCTAAAAATGATCCTTGGGCCAACCCACTGAACTTTTTACCAAAGAACAAAATGAATGTTGCACTTGGAATCAACTGTAAGTATAACGTGGTTTAACTCTTATGTAGCAAATATGGTGGACACACAAATGGGCTTCTGTAGCTTATCCGGTGCTCTTCACTCATATAGAGGACAGAGCTGGGCACTGGAGAGCAACATTTATTTATTTAAGGAATGTTATCAAGACTAGAATATCAGGTTCCAAGATGACTGCACACTGATCAACAGGTTAACTTTAGCTTTCTGAATGTGAAAACAGAAACTGAGAAACAACAGCCAGTGATATTATCAGCTTGACTAAAATCTAGTTATTGGCTAATAAGTACACTCTTAGATGCCTACAAAGAAATAATTAAGACAGTTTGAAAGAAAATCGGTTAGAAAAGGTGAAGAGAAAACTCTGACTAATTGGGAAGAATCCTACAGCTGTTCAACAAAAAGCATTCCAAGCTCCAGCTTTGGTGCAAGACATGGCCTCCAGTAATCCAGAGGAAAAATAAGTTAGCTGTGTTTAGAGCGGATTAAAATAAACAAGACACTGAAGGAGTATATCAATGTGAACAAAAGACTGGAAAATGGAAGATTTAAACAGATATTCAGATGAGCTGATAAAACTGCAAAAATTAGAGTCAGAAATTAAAATCTGTCTGAGTATGATACTACTCAAGAAGAGATGTGTCAAAAATAGTAGAATCAGAGGACAGAACATGTTCGGAAAATCTGTGATTTTCTGCTGTACCAGAGAAACTAGAAAGAACAGACTGTATTAATTCTATGAAAGTACAAAGAACTAACTAGACTGGTATTCCACAGCATGCACCATTTGCATGCTCCAAACATGGCCATGAAAAAGCAGCTAGGACCTTTATTAGTATAGATGCAAATCTACCAGCAAAGAGTTGATCCTACAAAACTGTGGCAAAAGGGCAAAGTATTAAAAGGTGGGGACAGCAGAGTGTTTGTGGAAAATTATTATTCACTGTGCACCAGATGGAAGAGAAACAAATTTATTTCAGTAACCAGGGAATGTTGAGAGGCAGGTGTGAGATTCAAGCTGCTGTTTCTAGCTGTCTTCAGAATATTTTTCCTAGAGGATCAGTCATTTTTGAAGCAGAGCAGGCTAAAGAGGAAATGCAAAAGTTTGTCCAACAAAAAATGAAACATCAAACAGAAAGGGACTCTGCTTTGCATTCTTCAAATAATAAAGTACACAGACAGACTTTGTCAGTGAAACCTTTCCACTGTTCCAAAGAAAAATGCTCGAGAGACAAAGAAAAGCACATATGTTTACCAGAAGAGTTAGGAGTATGGTGGCATTGAATCAGAATCTGGAGTTAAGAGATGGAGATGAACAGGAAGGAAGATCAGCAACAAAGAAATTAGTGAATAAATTTGAAATAAAGCAGTATAAGAATAGGTGGAAAGAGTGGACTTTTGTGGACTTTGTTAAACTTGTGAGGAACCGAAAAGCATTTGCCTCACTTCATGTCACTAATGTTTGGAAGGACTCAGAGGAGGGAAAAGGAAAAAAAGTACCTAACTCCAAGAAAAAACAACAGTTTCAACAGTATTTCTATGAAACTTTTCACAACATATAGTAAAGTATTTTAGTTGTTCTTGGATGTGAAAAAGTTACTAAAGTAAAACAGATGCTCTTTTTCTTCTCTCGTTTTTCTTTATTTCTTCTTTTTGGTATTTAAAAATGTAGGTATTGCAGTGCAAAGGAGAAGAAAAGCAACAAAGAGGCATGTTTAAGTTAATAGGTTGTAAGTGAAGTGGGGGGTTGAGTGTAAAAGTACACCTATAATACATGTAGAGCTGATGATTTTTTTCCTTACATGTGTATAGGTGAATGTCTGGATTAAGATCATTTGCTTAAATCTAATAACAAAAGTTTAAGTGGAAGCAAGTAAATATGAGAACAGCAGATATAATGACACATTTTCCTTTAGTAATAAATGCGTCAACTTGTCCTTCAGGCTGCAACAGAAAACTACATTTTTCTTTTCTCTCACTTTTCTAAGGTGGCAAGCTGATAATAGGACAATAAAAGACATAATGCTGCTTTCTTCAAGGGTAAATGTTAATGATTTCTGAAAGTATGCAAGTAGTTTTCAAATGGGGGGATAAATATAATAGAAAAGACAACAATTAGTTTAAGTAGAAGCACTGATAATAATATACTTCTTAGCATGGATAACCTCAATTTCAGGCTAATTAGAGTCTGTATTAGTAGCTCACTATTTGGCACAAATGTTCCTATTAGGAGATTTAAACTTCATTATTTGAAGATGTACACAGTTATGTGTGTTTGTATTAACAGGTTCTGGGGTGTGTTTTTTTTTTTGTTTGAAGGTTTTTATTAAAACAAAAAGTCTTGTAAACTGTGGCACACGTCACAGTGTTGAAAAGAAGAAGCAAAAACATTAATGGGTGCATGTATCACAAAAGAACGAAACAGACTTTTAAAAAGGTGATATATACAATAAATGGGAGTAATGACTTCTCACCATAATGGCAACACTTTCCATACTATATTAAAATGTGAATGGACTTACAGGTACAGACTAAAAGGAAAGAATAATTAATTATACTAAAAATGCAAAGTGCAAATAGCAATGCTACGGGAGACACATTTGGAAAGAAGTGAGCATGTGAATTTGATAATGAAAGGATTTCAGGATAAGTATTCTGCAGAATATCAGGACAAAGGAAAAGAGGAGTACTTAATTGTTAGAGCAGCTCTAGTAGTGACAGAACAGGGGAAAACACAATAATGGTAGATTTGTGGTAGTAAGGGGCTATTGGCTAGGTATGAGATTATCCACAAAAAGGCAAGGAAAGTACAGTTGTGTACACTTAACGTAAGATCTTCAAGTGTGTTCACTGTTGCAGTCATCACATTTGGGTTGCCTGCCTGCAGGTAGCCCTCAGTTGGCCTGAATACCAGAGTCTTGGGATTTCTGCATCAGATGCTGTCGCTTCTTCCATGACGTCAGGTCGTCAGGGGTATAAAACATGCAGCTGATGCCATTACATCAGTTTTTCTTGCCCCAGATATCAGGAGCCCCCTAAATAGGAAGCAATTACATGGTGTGGAACACCGCCAGCAAAAAGCAAATACCAATAATATAAGGTATGCCAAACAAAAAGGATAGGTAGAAGTAAAGATAAGTCAGGGGGCTGGGGGGAGGGTAACTAGGACTGCAACACTGAAAACACTCAAACATCTACATTTATGGTAAGTGTACACAACTGTACTATGTTATTCATGTTTCAATGTTGCAGTCATCACATTTGGGTTGATTCCCAAAGCTGAGGATGGGTGGCAGCAGTCAAGAAGCATTAGGGCTGGCAAGCAGGCCCTGTAAGACTGCTGTGGCAAATCTAGCTCTGGATTTAGAAAAGATAGGTAAATGGTAATGCTTGGTGAAAGTGTGTACAGAGCTCCAGGTTGCAGCTTCCAGGATGTCCCTGGTAGGGGCTCCCCTGAGAAAGGCTGTAGAGGTAGATGTAGCCCTAGTAGAATGTGTTCTGATCCCCTGTGGGGTTGGTTTCCCATGGTGTTTGTAGCAGAAATGGATGCAGTGTGCTATCCATTTAGAAATGGTTTGCTTTGAAATGGCCTTGCCCTCTGCCCCCGCAGCAAAGCTGACTAGCAGCTGGTCAGTTTTCCTGAAAGGCTAAGTCCTGTCCAGACAGAACTTAAGCTGCCTGTGTACATCCAGGGAGTGCAGGAACCTTTCCCCATTTATTCTGAGGATTAGGGAAAAAAGTTGGCAAATGAATGGATTGGTTTAAAGCCACACTAGATACCACCTTGGGCGTAAATGATGGGTTAGTCCTGAAAGAAACCCTGTCCGCATGGAAGACAATGAAGGGTTCCACAGCCATAAGGGCATGCAATTCAGACACTTTTCTTGCTGAAGTGATGGCTAGAAGTAAAGCTGTTTTCCATGAGAGGAATTTTAAATCTGCTGTAGCAGCAGGTTCAAAGGGAGGAAGCGTGAGCTTTTCCAATACAAAGTTAAGGTCCCAGGCTAGAGAGGGAGCTCTTTTGGGGGGGGGGGGTTTAAATTTTTGGCTCCTCTCAGGAACTGTTTGACCAGGGGATGAGCGAAGAGGGGGGTGGTTCAGCATTATAATGAGCTGAAATGGCAGAGCTATGAATCTTAACTGAAGAGAAGGATAGGCCTTTGTGGAGCATTTATGTTAAGTAATCTAGTATATGAGGTAAGCTGGGCACAGTTGTGTCCATTCCCTGAGACTGGCTCCAAGAACAGTATCTTTTCCACTATTCCGAATAGGACTTTCTAGTACTAGGCCTCTTTGCCTCAAGGATGACATCCAGCAACAGTTTACTGAGGGTTGCTGGTGATAAGTTCAGGGGATGAGCCAGGCTACTAGGTTCAGGGTCTGTAGCGGAGGATGCAAAATCTAGCACTCCTGCTGGGACAGCAGGGTAGGGGTCTGAGGCAGGTGCCATGGTGGCACTACTGTCAGACTGAGAAAAAGAGGGTACCAGTACTGGCGTGGCCAGTCTGGTACAATCCGGATTGTCCTTGGCTTGTCCTGTTTGATCTTTAGTAGAACCTTCGAGAGGAGGGGCAGAGGGGGAAAGGCATAGATTGAGAGGTTTTCCCATGTAAAAACACAGGGCATCCACTTTCCATGCTTGGCTCTGGGGAGTTCTGGAGCAATACTTGCTCAATCTATAGTTCTGCAGGGAAGCAAAGTGGTCCACCTCTGGTGCCCCCCACCTGCGCCTCACAAGCTTGAATATATTGGGTTCCAGTTTCCACTCGTGTGGGTCCATTCGATTTTTGCTTAAGTCATCTGCCAGTGAATTTAGTTTTCCTGGCAGGAATTGAGCTTGCAGGTGCACTTGGTTGCTCAAGGCTGTGTTCCACAAAGCCATGGCTAATCTGCAGAGTAGGTAGGAATGGGTTCCCCCCTGCTTGTTTATGTACCACATAACTGTGGTGTTGTCTATCTTTACCAATAGTTGTCCTGGAAGAATAAGGCCTTTAAAGGTTGTCACAGCATTCTGTACAGCTAACATTTCTTTTTGATTGATATGCAGGTGCATTTGCTTTGGGCTCCATTTGCCTTGAATGCATTGTCCTGTCATGTGAGCCACCCCCATGCATAGTCTGATGAGTCTGTTAGGGTTTGGGCAGCAGCGGGTTGTGTGAAAGGCAGTCCCCTTCTTGTGGTAGTAGGCCTCCACCCACCACAGGAACCCTGTCCTTAGACAAGGAATGATAGGAATCATTGTTTCCGGGTCCTGAGAATGTTGACATCAGAGACTTTTTAAGTACCACTGAAGTTTCCTCATATGCAGTCTTGCTTCTGGAATTAGTAGAATGCAAGAGGCCATGAACCCTAGGGCTTGCAGTATTTTTCTTGCAGATAGCTGGGTTTTGGTGGGCAGTAAACTGAAGTAGTTTGTCAAATAAATTTGTTTTTCTGGAGTTAGGAATGCCATCTGGGAAGTTGTGTTCAAGCTTGCTCCCAGGAATACAATCTGCTGGCTGGGTACCAGATGTGATATATTTTCATTGATGGTGTACCCCAGTGAATCAGGCAATCGTCCAAGTATGGGTAAATTTGAATTCTTCTCTGCCTGCAATATACAATGGCTGGAGCTAGGCATTTTGTGAATACCCTGGGTGCAGTAGATAAGCCAAAGGGAAGTGCAGAGAACTGATAGTGCATAGAGCCTGCTCTGAAACGCAGATATTTCCTGCACGACTCCCTTATGGAGATGTGCAGATAAGCTTCTTTTAGGTCTAGGGTGGCTAGCCAGTAGTCCTTGGTTAGCATAGGAAGCAGCTGTTGGAGAGTAAGCATTTTGAATTTTGGAACCACCAGAAAGGTTTTGAGAATAGACAGATCCAGGATAGGGGGCCAAGAGTTTTCTTTTCTGGGTACCAGAAACAGTCTGGAATAAAAACGATGTTCCCTTTGCTCTGCTGGGACAGGTTGAATAGCCTTGATATTGAGAAGAGAAAGTACTTGCTTTTGGGCCTCTGCCCACTGGTTTGGGGTGAGGTTTGGCCATCCGCTTGGGGTTGGCAGTGAGTGGAAGTGGAATCTGTATCCCTGGGAAACAATGTTTAAAGACCCATCTGTCCTGGGTAATGTACTCTCAGTTTTTTTGCATGCAGGGCAAGTTTTCTTCCTAAAGGTGCAAGTACTTGAGCAAGGCTTAGAAGAGTTAAAATAAGTCATTGTGAGATTTTACCATAGGATGGCGGCTTACTACTCCCTGTTTTAGAGGGGAGAACACTCCATTGCTTAGATCTGTGCATACCCTGAGACTGTAGTCTTGGTGGTCTGCTGCCCCTGGGTTTAGTCTGAGAAGGTCTGGGAGAGACTGGAAAAGACCAGCTTTTTGAAGGCCAATGCCTACTGAATCTAGGCGGCTGTACCTCTGGGAAATCTTTAACAGTTTGCATAGATTTAACTTTTTCCTCCATCCTTTTGAGGACTTCTGCTTTATTGCCAAAAAGACGTTCTTGGAAGAAGCGACAGCATCCGATGCAGAAATCTCAAGACTCTTCTATTCTGGCCGACTGAGGGCTACCTGCAGGCAGATAACCCAAATGTGATGACTGCAACAGTGAAAGACGAAGAACATCCATAAGAACCACAGGAACAAAGTAAAATGAAAAGCCAAAGAAACTTCCAGACGTATAGCAACACCTTTTATTAGACATAATTTTACACTTTTGTCCATATAGGTTCATCTGTGCCTCTGTCGACAGTGACACTGAGGTAATCCCTGGGGTATATGATTTCTTGAACAAGGCCAGCGAGGTGCTCTGCCTCACATGTACCGGGATTTTGTTCCACAGTTATATAACCAAGACTGCTTCAGAATTCACATAAAACAGTAAAAAACAAGTTTAAATATCCCCCAGAATGACATCACAATAATACATTAACCAACAGAAACACTGCAATTCAAATCACTAGTAATGCCATCTAATATAAAGTTAAAGGCACAGACAGGAAAAAAACATTTTTGTTATAACACTTATTTAACTAAATATACCTATAAATACAAATCAATTACTCAGACAACTAAAAGTATAAATCATATCAGAAACATAAATATGCTAAACAGAATAAGATCAGAGCCTTAGAGCACTTAATAAAGAAATGTGCTCATTTAGTCCAGGAAAAAACATAGCATTGAGTTTGAGCTGCCAAAGTAGTTCACGGAACTCAATGCAATATGCCCAAAGACCCCCCCCCCCCCGGGATTCTTATACACAAGATCAATAGAACAGAAATAATGATTAGGATTTTGCTCAATATGCTTATACAATGTATTATTAGCATTGCATTTCTTGATATCCAAATTATGCTCGTAAATGCATTCAAATTTTCTCTCTGTCTTCCTTACATAAAAAGGCTGACAAAGAGCAATATACACTAAACCCACAGAGGTACAAATAGCATGAAACTGAACTTTTATCACAAACCCATTAACAGTAATTACATTTCTTTCTGCAATGTACTTTCACTGCTTGCAAAAAAACTAATTTAAATGTACCATTACATTTGTTGGCAACAGTAACCAAATTATGTGCTTGCTCAAGCAAATTCTTAATAGATTTACTTCTTTGATGCACAATTTTTGGTTTATCCCCTACCATTTGGAGATAAACAGCAATCTGACAATGTTTTTTGCATTCTTTTATTACACATTTAACTGGGACAGTTTTCTTATTAAGGATGTGTTGGAAAAAATTGAATTTTTTTGTGTTTTGAGGGGGGGGGTCACTGATGAAGGCTGTGTGTTTTTTATAGCCGAAACCAGTCTGTCATTCTTTGCTTCTATTTCATGTTTTTATTTTAAATGCTGAATTGCCATAGTCTACTCAACTTCATCAAATAATATCTAAAGACCTTTTATTTGAACAGCACACTGTTTCATATCAAAATATTTTTTCTAAGGTGGACAAAGCAGTTTCTGAAATAAAAAAAAGGAAAGAAAAAAGCTAGAGAGGGATACGCTGGAGTATTTAGAAGGTCGTGCCTATTCCATTCCTCCCACCAATGGTACTAATGCTCTAACATGAACTCAGCTGGAGAATGATGTGTCTGAATCGGTAGAAAGCTCTGCCCCTTTAGAGCTTGTCCCATTGAGGAGATCAGAGCATTTGAAAAATCATCCCAGGCAAACATTTCAGGCACAAACTTGGGCAAGAACTTGTATGCAAGGCCAGGGAAATTCTTGTCAATTCCAGAAGAATTATCAATGGACAACAGCAGCAACGAATCGGAATTAATTACCTCTGGGCCTGAAGAGGTCATCGTAACCCTTCCTACTGTTGATGAATGTCCAATAATGATTTTAAATCATACAGAGGACTTTAAAACGTCCAATTTTACAGAGAATGTGTATGGACAGGAATATGTTGATCAGGAGGGAAACATTTGTCCCCACTTTTAAAACTAAAATTTAACATGGTTTTATTGGATTTGAAGTTATTTTGTTAGGAAGATGGCTTTTTAGTTTATTTTTAAGGACAAGGTTTCTGAAAGCAATGTATCTCTGTTAGGGAGATCTAGCATCTTCAACCCTCCTCTTCCTTTACCCCTCATCCTTTTTGAAAAATTATGTGAATTGGATTTAAGACAGGTTCTTGGGAGTTCGAAAGGGAGGGGAGTTATGTCAAAAGAAAATTATTTTAATAGAATGCATACTTATTTATTTGATGATGACTTTATGAGGAAATATCTACAAATTTCATTAATATTTGGCCAGTCATGACACTTTCATGTTTGTGGAAGTTAAGTTCCCTATGGTCCCCTCCATCTTTGGGATCCCAAAGATACACAAACATTTAAGAGATCCCCTATGCGGCCTACAGCAGACGCTGGTAAATCTAAGGTGCACCCCCTTGCTAAATATATTGATTTCAGAGTTAAACCTCACCTAGTTAAGTTTAAGCATATATGTCGTGATTCTTGGGACTTTTTGCTGAAATTGAAAGAAGTAGCGTTTAATGAAAGCTATATTTTCTTAAGAATTGATGTTATTTTATTTAATATTATACCCCACAATACTGGAATGGAATGGTTTCATAACTTTTTAGTAGAATCTACTGATATGGACCAGAATGACATCAATGTACTGGGTACTTTTATGGACATGGTGCTTAAGAATAATTTTGTTTATTGACGGCCAGTATTTTGTTCAGAAGAAGGGTATGGCCACGGGCGCCTCTTGTGCACCTGCATTTGCTAATATAATAATGCTCCAGTGAAAGAAGAAATATATATTTAATTCATCTTTTCCTGTCCCTTGGAAAGCTTACATCCATTATTTGGATTATATTTTTACTGTATGGGACAGATCCATTATGGAATTGGAAAATTTTGTGCAGGCACTAAATACCACCACAAGCTTCCTTATGTTTACTTATAACTATAGTGACGTCAGCATTAATTACCTGGATATTGAAATTAGTAAAGGCATTAGTCATAGTTGTTGGGCGAGTAAAATTTATAGAAAACCAATCTATTCTAATGTACTGCTTTCATTATAGTAGCAACTATCCTGAACACCAGAAAAGGGGTATTATCAAGGGGCAATTTATTAGGCTTGCCAGAATGGTTTCAGAATGGGACCAATTTACAAATTTAATAGTGGCTAGTATGTTTTGTGCCCATGGTTACTCCAGGTGTTTTGTTAATAATGTTATGGATGACGTTATTAAAGCTAGGGAAGAGGGCAGTCTTGTACATTTGATTAGATCAGAGCACCCCAATACTGAAAGTCTCTTTGGTGTGAAATGGCAATCTGACAATGGTTTTTTTTTTTTTTTGCATTCTTTTATTAACACATTTAACTGGACAATTTTCTTATTAAGAATGGGTTGGAAAAAAATTGGAATTTTTTTTTTGCGTTTTGAAGGGGTCACCCAGTTGGTAGAAGATAAACCAACATTGTGTATCGAAGTGGTAAATCTATTAAGAATTTGCTTGAACAAGCAAATCATTTGTTATTGTATCTAATAAGTGTAACGGTACATTTATATGTGTATCAAAGAGGTAAATCACCTGTATGGGTTTAGTGTACATTGCTGTTTGTCAGGCTTTTTATGGGGGGAAGACCCATGGAAAATTTGCTGAATGCATTTACGAGCATAATTTGGATATCAAGAAATGCAATGCTAATGCATTATATAACAATATTGAGCAAAATCCTAATCATTATTTTTTACTCTGTGCTATTGATCTTGTGTATAAGAATCCCGGGGGGGGGGGGGTCCTAAGGCAGACTGCATCGAGTTCCATGAACTATTCTGGCAGCACAGACTGAATGCTACAGTTTTTCCTGGACTAAACCAGCCCATTTCTTTACAAGTGCTCTAAGGCCCTGTTCTTATTCTGTTTAGCATATTTATGTCTCCGATATGATTTATACTTGTGTCCGAGTATTTGATTTGTATTTATAGGTATCTTTAGTTAAATAAGTTTTATAACAATTTTTTTTCTTGTCCGTGCCTTTAACTTTGTATTGGATGGCATTACTAGCTATTTGGATGGCAATGTTTCTATTGGTTAATGTATCATTGTGATGTCACTTCTGGGGGATATTTAAACTTACTTTTTACAGTTTAATATGAATTCTGATGAAGTCTTAGTTATATACAAACAAATGCAATACATTTTGTCTAATAAAAGATGTTGGTATATGTCTGGGAGTTTCTTTGGACCTTTGGCTTTTCATTTTACTTTGTTCCTGTAGCTATGAGATTAAACTGGTATGTATTTATTTTCCACCTAAAACTTCTATTATGGAGCTTTAAAAAATATGGAGAAATAATCAGCTTTCAGCAAGGAATATTACTTAAAGGCAGGGATTGGAATTTGATTTGCAACAATAAGGATGTACCTGGGAGGCCTAGAAAGGAGAATAAAAAGACAGGGTAAATGTCTGAAGAAATTTATGAAAATATCTGGTACAGATGTTGTGAATTCAATAGTCGAAACTCTTTTGGGAATAATATGTAAATTTTCTAAATTAAAATAACTGGGATAGACAGGAACATGTCCATTTAACCGAGAACTTTGATACACATTTTACAACTATTTCAAATCATGCACCAATAATTACTAAGATAAAAATGCAGGCTAATAAACTAAATATGAGACACTGGCATATATCCACGTATTTGTTAAAAAGAGAGAAATTTATCAAATGGGTAGAGGAAATTATCCCAGAGTCATTAGGGAGGAAACCAGAAAGAGGCTAGAGGTAGTGAGTGGGATAAAGTGAAAGTGGAGTTTAAAAAGTAGAAATTAAAGAAAAAAAGACATCTGGTTAAGAAGTAATCATAATTATTTAGAGGGGCTAACAAAGGTTAAAGTATTACAAAATAAGGGGTATCTCACAGAACAAGAAGAGGCACAATTGCAGAGTACAAAAGCAAAAACATGGGAGTACCTGGATAATATGGATGAGTTTAGAAAGACTAATGTTAAGCAACTTTTTTTTTATAAGGACTCCAGAGCACAAAAACTTAGGTACAATGACTTAGGCAACAGAAAGCAAAAACAAGGCTGTTGCCAAACTTAAGCAGCCTATAACAAGAAAAATAATCAGAGATCCTGTATAGGTATTACAGATATTTTGAAAATTTTATGAAAATTTATATAAAGCAGAGAAGTGGGTTATCGAAGACTTAAGTTTGCCACGGGTAGAGGCAGATGAGGCTCAACAACAAACAGTTATGATGAGAGATGATACACTGATGATAAACTGGTCACTGACTCCATTTTGATTGTCCAGCTTCTGTTGGCAGAGCCTTACATACTTTAAAACTACCAGGAGACCTGTTCAATTTGGTACACTGATGTGCATATTCAGTGGTGTTAACTATTTTTTATTCTATTAATTGCCAACACAAAAGCCTAATCTGCAACGGTAAAACAATCCTTCGTCCGAATTGTAGGTATGATAAATTTCACTGTTAATGTGGAAAATGGGTTTTTGTGTGCGTTTTTGTTGATCCTTTCTCCCCAACTCACTGTAAAATATCTGTTTGGGGTCTCTCTCTCCTTGTATATAGTTACTCAACTACTGTTCAAATATTTGTGAATTTGTTGTGAAGCTTTTCTTTGTGGCCCTCCGCTGAAAATGGGTCACTGGCTCAGTCGGACTTCCCTGGTTAAAAAAGGACAAATAATAAGCTAGTAAATAAATAAAAATTAAGTTAGTTGCACTACTGTGATTGATTTTACTACTGCCTTATGATATAGATTGTTATTACACTTACTGACTGCACTTCTTGTGGACACCTTGCTGAAACTGGTTCTGTTCTGCAGAGTACAGTGACATTAACTTTATATAATATTGGACTGTTGTTCCTTGTTGCTGTTGCACTACTCACTATACTACAAATCACTATATATATTACTGTATTCACTACTGACACTAGCTAAGATAATATTACAGTGTTGCAGGCCACTGATACTTGGTAGACAGAAACCAAATTAACCTATTAACTCAATTATCAATTGTACTTTTAAATCATTCATGATGTATCATTTCTAGACTGTTACTAGATCTAAAGCTACTACTCTACATGTACTGCACTAGAGAGTATTGAATTATGCATCATATACACATTTATCACTTAGATGACTGCTTTACTGATATTACGCAAACTATTTGCTTTACATTTCCTGAACTTGGGAACTGTTCACTTGAGTAACTTTAGCTATTGCTCTACAGTTACTGCACCTACCTGGATCTATTGGGTTAGGCTATCTGTTGCTCATTGATACAACTAGTTAGGCAGAAAACATTAACTGGGTAAACCTGTCTGATTTAATTTTGCCAAATGTTACAGATTTCTTTTTTGTTTCCGTCAGTTTTACATTTTTTTTTTGTTTTGCACTATTGAATAACACAGCACTCACTCCTCTTACTCTTGTATCTTTGAGACACATTCATTATTATCACCCTCCTTCTTATTAGCTATCCTGTTTTCTCATACTCCATCTGCACTGGTCATTATGGAATCTCAGTATGCTTTTGCCTTTTCTTTACTCAGTCTGAAAATGCTGCCTCATATTTACTGAAAACTCTTTATTCTTACTTCACAAAGATTTAAAAGAGAAGTATTTACTTTACTTGGAACCCACCTTCTCACCACAGAACACATTTTGTAAGCACAGTGCACACAAGCCTGCATGCACACACACATGCGCACACACACACACACACACACACACACACACACACACACACACACACACACATGCATGCATACACTGAGGTTGCTAAGAAAACATTGCCTAATCTTCCTTGACTATGGACTAAGAAACCTCAACTATTAGTTCAAACAGCAACACATACATCTTCACCATGCACACTCACAGCTAATATACATTCCTCTAAGAGTCAAAAGGGTGCACACTACAGGCTCTTAAGGCCCACTAGGTAATGTATTAGTAATAGGTAACTATACTGTCCGGCATACGGGTATGATCCTCACCAGGCTGGAAAAGAGTAGGGTGACAGATGGCTTTCTGGACCAGGAGCTGCAATGTATCAGGGGTTCTTACAACTTTTCATTCTAACAAATATGATTATGGCCCAATAGTGGCCCACATGGTGGTGAATGGCCTTATGTCCTCTATATACAGGACATGATTGAACTTGCTATGCATGTGTCAGAGGCAGGAAATACATTGGTCTTGACTGGTTGTCATACAAAATGATGCAGATATTCAAAGACAAAATTCTTGGCTTTCATAATTGGCTACATAGCTGTTGTCATTTTAGGGGAATCCAGTAATTTATCAGGTTTGAGAGGGATGTATGGAAAGCTTTTCTGCTTTGCCAAAGATGATCTGTTCTTCTTTTATCAAGCCGTTCACATTCTGGCTAAAGCTTTTGCTTCCCTCATAGTGCCTTTTTGTTTTGTTTTAGGTACAATCCATCTGCTGGACATGCCAGCCTAGTAAACTTTAATTTAGAACACACTGAAGTGGTTCTACTACCAGGAGTCTAAAAAATGTCGGAACTTGAGAATCTCCTGCTACTTGAGCACATTCATACATGTCTAGCTAGAGACATAGTTTTTAAACCATGAAAGCACTTCCTCTCGGTTCCTGGGTTTACTGCCTATCATGCCTTTAGACATGCTGGCAATTGTGTAGTATTTCTCCAGAATAACATCACCTCATGATAAATTTGAAATCCCAAATGTCCAACTCACCTTAAATAAGATTAACTAACACTTCATAGTTAGCTATATAGAACAGCCTCTCTGTCCCCTTCTCACCCCACTGGCATCTTAAATCTGTAGCTGAAATCCTCATTAAACCAACACCTTTCTATTGGTAGACTTCCAGCAAGAGATTGGCTGATCTACACTTCTAGTGACTGGCATGCCCACTACTTCATTGACATTATAAATGCTAACTACCTTATATAAAACAGTTAATCATATCATTAGAGGCCCTTATCCTCAAAAACATGTCCACGTCTTTCACATCTCATTATGCATCACATTTCCCTTTTGTCTGTATCTGTAAAGGCTATTTACATTACAGGATAACATGGACAGAGTAGTCATTATGGTAAAAAGCTATTGTTCCCACCTAGTATACATGACAGTTTCTTCTGAATGTTTATTTCCAACTTTGGGTTACATGTACACACTGTTTGCCAGGCTGATCTTTTATAACTGTCTTTCTCATCTCCATTTGAACTTTTGTCACATTTTCAAGATTTTATTTGTTATAATACCCCTCAAACAAAAAAAATAAATAAATACATTTTCACAACACATCCATCCCCTATTAACTTAGAACTAACACAGAAAACTATGTACATTTAAAAATAATGAAGTTTAATCCTCCAGATAGGAAAATTGCCTCAAACTGACAGCTGCACTTACAGGCATTACCCAACCTAAAGTTAAGGTTTCCATGCTAAAGTGCATGCTACAGCCTGTGTTCCCACTTACCTGACTGCTGTGTATTTTTTATTATCTCTATTCATCTCCCAGATGTGAAAAACATCTTGTATAGTTTCAGAAAACATTAACTTTTAGCCCTAAGAAATGTACACTGGCTATATTTAAGCAAAACTAAACTGTACACTGTTCTAGTAAATGTAATAAAGTATTAATGCTGCTAGAGATGCTACTACCATTTATTTGCTTCCCATAATTTCAAACTTTATTTTTCACTGAACTGCTTGCCAGAGTATCTTTAAATGTTGCATCTTCCTCTCAGCAAAGAATGCTCAGAACTCTTAAAATTGCTTGCACGTGCAGACAGCTTGGCTCCATGTAAAAGCAGTCATTAATGAATCTTTGTCATTTTCAGTTAGAACTGAATTTTTGACTCACATTGAACATCTGCCAATGGAAAAAGACAAACTATGTACAAATGTAAGAAACATACCATTTCACGTGGCATTTTTAATTTGTCTTATTTTTCAAGCCTACTTTATTAAAAAAATATATAGCTTAAGCCAACAACATTAATCTAGACATTCACTCTTGTAAAAATAAGAGAACATGTCTTAATTCTACATATAATATAATC
Organism: Protopterus annectens; assembly: GCF_019279795.1. NCBI lineage: Eukaryota > Metazoa > Chordata > Ceratodontiformes > Protopteridae > Protopterus > Protopterus annectens. The sequence goes on along the minus strand of NC_056737.1, from coordinate 609,564,381 downwards.
AAGTGTACTTTTACACCCACCCACCATTCCAGCAGGCCAAGATCACAGCAAATTCATAGTAAATTAGCTTTTATATGCCCTACACTTCTCACAATTAAAAGTACTTTAATATCTTTAACATATAAAACAATCACAGAAAAGACCCCCCTCACATTTAAAATATCCCTGATTACACACTACATAAACAGCTTTACTATATATCACATGTAGTTTATATCAAGAAAATATACAAATAAGAGCAAAAATGGTTTTAATTAGCTACCCCCCCCCTTGGTATCCTTCTAAATATTAATGACAGAGTATGGTATATGCTATACACTCCACCCACACATTTAAAGTCAGCAGAGGTCCAGTCTTTCATAATCACTTTTTTGTGCAAAGCCATATTTCACAAAATATGATTGATACTTTATAGTCTCTCATTTCTTCACTAATTTTAGTGTTGCTGGTCTTCTTCCTGTTCATCTCCATCTCCCAACAGCAGACTTTTGTTTTGTTTAAGTCCAAGGTGCTCCAGATTCTTCAAGTCAACTTCTGTATATATTTTTTCTCTCAAGCATTTTCTTTTGGAACATTTGAAAAAGTTTCACTGGCAATGAGAAACAGAGTTCCTTTATGTTTGCTGGATCATTTTCTGCTGGATAAACTATATTATTTCCTATTTAACCTGCTCTGCATCCAAAAAAAGTTTTTGATCCTCCAGGAAAAATATTCTGAAGACAGTTGGATACAGCAGCTGGAATCTCACACCTGCCTCTCGACATTCTCTGACTGTTGGAATAAAATTGCTTTTCTTCCTGATGTACAGTGAATAATCATTTTCCACAAACATTGCTGTCTCCAAATTTTTAATACTTTCCCTTCTGCTGATATTATTGCATCTTTACTAACACAGGTTTTAGTGGATTTATTGTGGTCAGGTTTGCAGAATACACTCAATTAACAAATCTTGCTGTAAATACCAGTCCAGTTGCTTATTTGTGCCTTCATAAAATGAACACAGTCTCTTCCTTCTAATTTCTCTGGTACAGCAGAAAATCTCACATTTTCTCTTTGTGCTCTGTCTTCTACCTCTACCTTTTTTAAACAGTTCTTGAGAAGTCTCATACTCCGCCAACCTTTTCTTTATTTCAACCTCTGATGTTTGAAGTTTTATCAGTTCATCTAATAGCTAAAGTTTATTCTATTTTTTTTCCAGTCTTTTATTTGAGTTGATATACTCCTTCATTGTTTCATTTATTGTAATCACCTCTAAGATCATTTCATTTATTTTCCTCTAAGTTTCTGGAAGCAATCTCTTGTACCAAAGCTGAAGCTTAAACTGCATTTTGCTGAACTATTCTTCCCAGACAGTGTTTTCTTTTCACCTTTTCTGGTGGATGTTCCTGCAGGTTCTCCAAATTTCTTCTCTGTTGGTATCCAGGCAATAATTACATTTTACTCAAGCTGACAATATTGCTGACTGTTGTTTCTCATGTTCTTTTTTTCACAATTGGAGAGCTGAAAATAAGCTGCTGATCAGTGTGCAGTCATCTTGGTAACCCATAATGTATCAGCTTTCCATGTTAGATCATAGACTAGTGATTTTTTTCCTTTAAAACTGGTGTTACTTCTCCTCCAACCACCTCTGTGTTTTGCATTTAGGGTTTTCTCAAAAGCAAATCTTCAATTACTTGACTTAAATAAATTCCACAGTAATCCTTCTCAAACGGATCACATTGCTAAAGCCACTGCCTATGCCTTTGGCTTCTACTCCCACTTAAATAGTTGTAGTGATAAGGCAGCCCATTCCACACCAAATATAAAGTGAAACTTAAAAACAAATCCCTACAGTGAAATATCCATACAAATAAATTATATAATAAGAATAAGAATTTATTTAATGTTTATCAGTAGTCTTATTCTACTTACCTTAAAAGCTTAGGGGAAACCATTAAGAAGATCAAAGCTGAGTCTGAACTCAAAATTATTTATTCATTTATTTATTCAACATTTGTTGACAGGGAAAGTCTGACTAGGTCAACGCCTATTTTCAGCGGAGGCCAGAGCTGTAATGCTCCCGATTCATATCTTTGGAATGTGGGAGAAAACCAGAGCACCAACAGCAAACCCATGTGAACGCAGGGAGGACATGCAGACTCCACACAGAAGGCACCCCAGCAGAGAAACAAACCACTGAACTTATTGCTGTGAGGTGACAACATTAACCGCTGCACTACTGCGTCACCCAGCCATTATTAAACATAGCCCTTTTTGTCATGCATTTGTCTAAACATATTACCTAGTTTGAGTGACCTCTGAGGTTCCTAACTAAAAAAAATATCACTGGGTTCAAAATATTTGTTGCCATGCCATGACAGACAAACAGCCCTCTCTCTATATCCAGTTTCTTACAAAGCATCTCTATAGGATTCTGTTGTTGAACCTTTGAGACATGAAATATATGACCCCTTGACTTTTTATTCCTTCACAGAAAAATTGGTTTCTCAAGTATAAGACTTAAAGAACTAACCTGCATGAACAGATAGTTACATATTCCAATGTATCACTCTCTTCTGGAACAATTTTTACCACACATTACGCAGAGTATCACCCTTGCCACATTCAAGGTAAACCTAGATAACTGAAGGGACAGCCTCAAATTCTCCTTGTCCTTCTTGTATTGCCCTCTTTGAGGCTGGAGAGAGCTAGCTTCTGAATATGGGTTATTGGCTAGGCTTGTAATGTTCTTCAGATTGATAGCCTATGAACATATGCAAAGGGAATGCTGGGTCAGTGTATATCCTTTGTTGGCAAATCAGTCATAATCATTTCCTGAACGTGGGATCCTTTTGGGGAAAGTGAAGGAATTGTTACTCTCCTCTTATTATCTACATCCTCTGTGGGAGACAGCTAAGAGTCTAGATGTTCAGATGTAAACAATGTCTTCCTGGGTCTTTATGGAAATGGGAAATCTGAAGTCAAGAGACATTCCCTTGATGGAAGATGTCCTGAGGTCTCTCTGAATTGTTGCCGACAGGTTAAAAGGTTGCTTGCTTAGAAGTATGTTGTTTCTGCACTGAAGGTGCTAGCATTTGGGTTGAAGCATGTGGGATCGACAACAACCATTGCAAGGATGTTGCTTGGTTTGACACCAATACCGATGTCAAAATCTGCATCTCACGGATCCCAAGGCTAAAAAGATTGGACCCGATATCTACACCAAATAGGCTGGTATAAAATATCATTGTTGAGAAATTTCTACTTGGTAGCAGCACATATATTGCCATTACCATTCATGAGTGTGAACAGGATGCAGTCACAGACAGCAAGGACACCATGTCATGTTGCACTGAAAATGACACCATAATAATCAGTACCAATATAGACTCTGACTTCAGGACTGATACGATCTGGGACAGAACCAGCTGTTAATTTAAATACATTGCAAGACATTACTTACACATAAAATAAAATAAAAATAATACAACCTAAAAGCCTGTTTGTAACTAAAAATGTTACACACACAGCCCCATGAATTATTTTTGTATGTTAAAACTTACACATGTAAAAGTGTGTAAAAAGTATATTTGTAAACTAGATATATAAAAGGTATTTACTACACATGGGTTAGTTTTGTAACTCTTAATCTAAGAGCACTAGTAATTGATATGTGATCATTTAACCTTGGTGGGTTAGGTTCATAGGTAGGTACTAGGCTATCGGCCCAAGGGTGTACGTAAGCCTAGCCAGCAAGGTACCATAGCTTATGCCACCCAAGAAAGTTATTTTCTTGTGCCACTGTCCAGCAGAGACACAGAAGTGATCCCCGGGCTGTATTTCCTATTTCCAATCCACTCAAGATTTTTCTTGAAGAGTGCTAATGAAGAACTTTGCTTGACATAGATAGGTAGCTTGTTCCAGAGTATAGGATGTCTCTGGGACAGGAATCTATCCCTCCAGTGTGTCCTGTTTATTGTGGTGACAAGGTTTAGGTCCCTAGAGCATGTAGCTTGGAGGGACTGGGATTTCTTTAGGTGTAGCATGTCCAACAGCTCTGGGTTTGACATAGCTTTATATGTTAGGCAGAGATCACCTCGGAGTAGGCGATATGCTATGGAGTAAAGCTAGAGTTTTTTGAGGCGGTCAGTGTAGGGCATTTGTTTGAGGCCAGTAATCCTCTGTGAGGTACTTCTGTGGCCTTTCCAGCTGCTGCAGATGTCTTGTGAAGTACATTCCAAAAGGGGCATTGTACTCTATAATGGGTCTAATGAGTGATGAGTAGAGGGGAACAATGACCTCTTTTTTCCTGGATGAGAACCCTTTTATGATGAGGGTGCCACGTAGAAGGACTTCCTGACTACTGTGGCGATGTGACTATCAAAGGAGAGACTACTGTTCACATGGGTCCCAAGGTCTCTTATCACGCATTCGGTGTTAAGTAGTTTGCTGCCTATGTGGTAGTTCATGGGTCAGAGTTTTTACCAAAGGGGATGACACTGCACTTTTTGGCATTGAGCTTGAGGCCATGGCTCTGACACCAGACAGGAGGCCCAGTCTAGGGCTGCCACATCATTTGGGAGTCATCTTTGGGGGCTAGTTTCTGCACCTCTTGCGTAGATTTCACTCATCAGCCCTTCTGTTTTAACCCCTGTGGCCAGTAGGGATTCAAAACCAGGAGGTCCCATTTGGAACCCTGTGGGCCCTCCACTTGTCACTGGCCTTGAGGTCAGATTTGGAGTCTGCAACTTTTCTTTAGCTTTTACAGTGTCCAGTGTGCCAGTGGCAGCCCCATCAGTGGCTGTAGTGAGTTTATCTAATTTTTTAGTAGTTTTAGCCCGCATCCCAACCTGGGGGATGAGGGTATGGTGTTGGTTGAAGGTCACCACCTTAGGTCAAGAACTCTAGTGTGATCCTCTCAATTTCACATTGGTGACTGCCTCAAAGAAGTCGATCAGGTTCAGAATGTCTTGTTTGGATCTGTTGGAGGTTACCAAGGTCTTTGTTTATGTGTTCCAGGTTCAATATGTTTTCTTTTATATGTTCCTCCAGGCTAGTCAGGCTATGGGGTCTACCAGGCAGGCTCAGGCTATGGTATTAAGTTAGGTGCCTTCCCACGGTTACCATTCTCTTATGATTTAGTTGCCATTACATCTCTTAAAAAAAGCAGGGTTTAAACCAATCAACAGGCGAGAAATAAATTAAAATTCTTAAAAAAAAAAAAAAATGTTTTAAATTAACACACTGGCTGGAAAATGTGTTGATATTTGGTTCTAATTTTGTACTTTTTTTTTAATAATACAAGTATGTTCATGTTTTACCTGGATAAATCTGCCATTAATATATATGCACAATCTATAAAATTGACATTGGCTTTATATACCTTTGCTTGTTTTAATTTGTTGACATTTATGGCTTGTACCTTTAAAAAGCTTTAATGGACATAAGCACACTGTATTTATCATGTGCCATGTGATTCATTCTTCAAAATGAAGTAGAGTACTCTAATGTAGGTAAGTCAAAACTGTTGTACTTAACCACATTTCAAAAAGCACTTTTACACATTTTTTTTTTATTTTATTTTATATTTACTTTTTATTTCCTACATATATACACTTTTTTTACTACTTTTTGGCTATTTATTTTTTACTGACATATAAATGGTACAAAAACACACAGACCTAGACTGAAGGAGAAAAAGAAGAGGAAAGAAAAAAAGGAAAAGATCAGAACACATTGTCTGAGGTCTCAGCAAAATCTCTGCCAACCTCTCAGGCAGGAGAGGGGGAGGTTCAGGGAGCACTGGCATTCAGCTCTTGGCGGCAGAGGAAACATCCCCTCTCCAGCCGTGGCACCATTGATGACAAAGTGAACAGCTTCAAGCAATGTGCAAAAATATTTAGATATTTTTTTTCTACATATTCATCCATTTTAGCAGTTGAAGGTGTGAAGCCTTTGAAGAAAGGAAGATATTAGTTTTTTTTAAGAATATATTAACATCATGTACAGGAGACTGTCTGGCAGATTTAATTGCAGAGCAGAAAGAGGATGACAGCAGAAAAATGAAGGATCACAGAAGATTGTTCATTTTAAATAAAAAGTTTTTGCTGCAAAAGTTAAGCTGCTGCTTAAAGTAGATTGGTTGAATTTCTAACAAGTCTGGCACTTATTATGGGTACTCCCACATCAAACAAACAGTTCATGGACAGTGTAGTGCTCCTTAGAAGAAGGTGTTAAGGGGGCTCAAAAGAAGAAAAAAAAAAAAAAAGAAAAAAAAAAAAATGGAAAAAAAGAAAAAAAGAGAAAAAGCACAAAAGAGAAAATAAGAGCAGAAGATCATAAAACAGCCAAAAAAGTATTTCAAAACAAAACCAAAATGTTTTTTGCACAAATTAAAATGCATTCTTAAGTAATTTCCTCTCAGCTAGCATTTAGTGCAAAGATCTGGACACATTTTGCACTGCAGTACACTATGGGACTGGGATATTTGTATGATCTGGTTTTTGGTTTACTTCATGTGGTCCTGTTGTTTACTGCACCATCCTTCCTACTTTTGCAAAGAATGGACCACATACATAACATACACAAGAATGGTGCAACAACAGTTAGCACACCCTTTTTTGCCTTGAGTGGGCTGCTCTAGTTCTACTCCCACATCAGGTAGATGGACTGCTGATACTGCAGTGCAGCATTGGGGGGGGGGTGCATACTTCTCAACTGTCCAGATTTTTGCAGAATGTCCTGATTGTTGACTCACATTTTTGGTCTGTTCCTCATAACATTTTGATTTTCCGGCAAATCACTGGCAATTCATTGAGGACTGAACTCGGAAATTAATGACAAGCATTTTAATTTTAGACTTCATACCGTTCAGAAAATTCATGCTAATGCTATTCCTGTTATTCTATCAGCTTTCTAAGTTTGCAAGAGCAATATTTAAATAGCATCCCTGTTTCTGGGCACTTGTTCCCCCATTAAAGGCTTTGTCCAGATTTCTTGCTCTAAGAGGTTGAGAGGTATGTGGGGGTACTGCACGCCTGAGTATTTCACCTTTCAGATGAGATGTTAAACCGAAGTCCAAACTGCTAGAGTTGGTGGTAGCTGAGATGGATGTAAAAGATTCCATGCCACAGAACAAAAAAAATTAGGGGAATTTCCCCAAATCCTTGGCCAACTTTCTCCTAGTGGTAGTATGAATATCACCTCTGGTCTGCCCTGAAAAGAGACCACTAGCCTAGTGGGAGGTCAAAAAATAAATTGTGATGTCAACTAGAAATACTATAAAGTTAAAATTTAAGTTACTTAATTTTGCAGTACCAGATATTTTATATATCACATGAACTAGACACCCACATACTCCTTTTGGCAACCATCCCCCCATTTTTTGTTTCCCATTCATTTTATTGGGATGCAGTAATATCATTGTTCAGGATACAGAAAGGGTTATCAGAAGCACTAAACCCTACCAGGAGTGGACAACCACTGGCAGGAACCCTTTGCAATTTGAAGACTGGCCCATCCCAGTGACTTATCCCAGTGATTTTCCGCAGTCAGAAGAATTGTCATGACAGGCTTCCCCATTGGTAAGGCTGTAGGATAATACCATAATCTAGGAAGCAGCTACCCAACTAGCTATGACAGCTTTCCCAGATATGCCTGTGTAAATTAGTACTGCTGGATGTTAAAATTAACACAGGCAAAATGGATCAATTCTTGGAAGACCCCCTCATTCAATTTCCATTCCCGGGGATCTGTCCTGGTCCTGCACAGCTTGTCTGCCCCTATATGTTTTGTTCTGACAGAATGCAAGATACTAGGCAGGTTAAAATAGCACTAAAGAACTAACTTCCAAGTGATCACAGCTACCCTGCTCGAGGATATGACCTTGTCTGACCTTAATTGTTGATGTACCAATCTGTAATCATATGGAAAAGTCCTGGGGAACCAGATATGGTGAAAAGATTTTAAAGCATGGATCACAGCCATCCCGTTTTTTTTATATATTTATGTACTTTGGTCTGTCTGAAGAATCCAACAAGCCTTGCACTTTTATCCCCATGGAAACTGCCCTCCAGCAACATCTGAAGTGCTTGTAGACACAGATTGACTTAGAGGTTGAGAAGAAATGGGAGACCTGCATCTGCTTGTATTTGTAGTCTCTGCCAATGCAGCTCAAGATTAGTATCTGAAAATCCACAGGATGCAAGTGTTGGGTCCCTGTGATTTTTAGATACTAATGAATCTTTTTCATGTGTCACCTTGCATGAGGAATCATGATAATCACTGGTGACATGAACCACAGAATCCTGGGAAACTCTCTTGCTGAAGTCTGAGATTAAGTTGAGAAACTCAGAGAAAAATCTATCTTCTCCTGTGTTAAAAAGGCCTTTTGCTGCAGAGTATCTATTAGGCATCCTAGAAAGACAATCCTGTGTGATTAGGTCAAGGAGGACTTTTGAATGTTTATCTGAAATCCCAGATTAGTTAGAAGAAATGAAACCCATGTCAGTGACTCTCGACCTCCAGGAGAAGATTTGCAAAGATAAGCTGCCTAAATAAGGAGCTAGACACTCTTGAAACAGTTGATAACCCAAAGGGTAATGCACAGAACCAATAGTGTAACTCAGACACAGAAAAACTGGAGAAATCTCCTGAAGCCGTTGGTTAAGGGAATGTGATGGTATGCCTCTTTAGGTCCAATGTGACCATAAAGCTTCCTTTGGGAATATGAGGTAGCATTCTCTGAATGGTCAACATCTTGAATTATGCAACTTCCACATCCATATTTAAGTAGGAAAGATCTATAACTCGTCCTCAAGAAGACACCTTCTTTGGTACCTGAAACATTCTGGAATAGAAGCCTTTGCCCTTTGATTTAATTGCACTGGTTTTATGGCTCCTAGGATGAGCAAGTGCTGAAGAACGTGAGAAAGAAATTCTATTTGGTTCAGAGAATAGTCAGGAACCCCTCACCCTGCCGCCCCCCCCCCCAACGAAAGGAATTATTTTGTATCTAGCGCCGACTGTGTCCCTCCAAAACCACCTTTAACACCCAAGAATTTCTAATAATCTGTTGCCAAAGGGGGATGTACTAAGCCAGTGGTTGGGACAGGTTTTGAGAGACTGGGGCAGGGCAGGAGGGGGAAGAATGGTGGTATAGTCCTTCTAAAGTTGTACACTGTCCCTTTTTTGGAAAAGATCCTAGTTTTTTTTTTAATTTTCCCCTCCTGTCATCTCTTTCTGTTTCCCAGTTTGGCCTGAGAAAGCGGGGATTGCTTTTTTTTTTTTTATATAATTTAAAGTGTGAAAGAGGATCTTGGAGATTTTGCAATGGGGGGAGGGGGAATGAAAAATCCTAGAAACTTCTGAAGTTAAATTTTTCCTCTCTCATCAAATTGTTTGAGGACCTAAGTGGCAGAAGAACCAAATAAACCCCACTTGTCTAAAGCTGAATTCAAAATTTCAGACTTTACCTCATTAGAAAACTCTTGATTTTGTACCCAGGCATACCTCGTCAAAACAGAAGGAGGAACAGAACCCCTAACACAGTATCTGCACAATCATACACACTCCTTAAGGCATGTTTAGATACTTGGGAAATGTTAGAAACAACAGAATTGAGATGGGCACTACCTTCATGGAGGAAGTGTGGTGGCTACATTTCTTTTCTGTAGTCAGTTTGAGAGATTACAAACTTTCACACATGAGTCTAACAATTAAGAATTCTATACACTGGAGTGGAAGAAAAAATTATTTTAACATATCTCTCCAAAATCATCATCTTCTTGTCCATTGAGAAAGGGCTTGATATCACCAAGAGCCTGTTTCTTGCTAGAGTAGATGTTGATATTGTTGCAGGGTCTGACTTAAGGTGTGAAAACAAGTGCTTGTTAGTTTGAGTAACTTTGTATTGCCCATCTGCTTTTTTGGAGAATGAAGGCTGTGAATCAGGTTTGTTGCAGGCAGCATTATAAACATCCTTAAAGGCTGGCACTAGAGGAGGAACAGGTGTAGAATGAGGCATATCCACTTGTAACACATCTCTTCAATTCATAAGAAACATCTACTGGTTCCATAAAAGTACTTCAGTCACCATGGCAATAATCTGAGAAAAAGAAAATTACTTAAGAAGAGGTTATGAGGATCAGTCTTCCTTAGCATCAAAGTTTTGGGCTTGTGTATCTGATGGACAGGAACCGCTGCCTATGTCTATGTCAGAGTTATCTCATGTTTTTCTCAGGAATATCATAACGGAACTGATTTACAGGTACTGCATTCTATGTACCAGAATCCACTAATTTTTTTGTTTTTAACTAAGGTAAGAAAATCTTTTCTTATGTATCTTCAGATGAACAATATTTTTCTTTAAAGGTATTCTGAGTGACAGACTTACAAAAGGAATATCTGCTCCATTAAGACATCTCTTCTTCCAGGTACATCCAGCAGTATCCTCCTGTAAGTCGCCATGCTCCAGTAAAGATGGTTCTCCCATGCCTGGCTGAGAGGATGAAACACACAAAGAAAATGAGGCTAATCCTCAGTTCTTGGAGGCTAAAAGGACTACACCAGAGCAAGCTGGAGAGGTAAGTGAGTGGTCTGAGTAACAACTGCAGGCCACTACAGTCACCTACCAGCAGTTGAGTAGAAGACTGAGCCCATGTGGATGGCAATGGCTTTCTGGTACTGTTTTTTTCTAAGAACCATGGAATTTGGACCAGCAGAAACAGGACAAGTATCCATGTGGTGACTAAAGAGGAGGCTTAAGATGCAGTCAAAAATGCTGAAATGAGTTTTTGTTTAAAGCAATAGACCAAATGCATCCTGACAGAAGGGGGGGGGGTCCTGTCAACCTATTGTTAGAGGAACGTGAATTAGCTTGGCAACTAAGACTTAATGCATTCTCTAGCCTAGGTCTTAATGAAACTTGTAACATCATCTGTTTACTGAAGTTAAAAAGTTGATGTTGTACAGGTTTGTTTTATACCTTTGTTAAGTATATTTAGTTTTTAATTGATTTGTATGCGTGCACATGGCTCTGGTTTGATACGTTGTATTTTACCATGTGATGCTTTTAGTATTTAAGTACAACTTGTAAGTTTTTATTTTTTATCTGAAGAAGTTGCTGTATTGGCAGCGACGAAAAGCGCTTCATGTTAAATTGCATTACTTAGTTTTGGGCTTCTGGACTTCTTTGTTTTGGTTTTCATAGTTTTGTGCTATTGTGAAGTCTCTGAACTGCTTCTTCATGAGGTGGCAAGAAAGTACTAGAGAGTTTTCCAGTCCAACTGCTGATTTTCCCTCCTCAGGGCAGACCAATAAACAGTGAAAGTGAAAGTGTTGGGGGAGCCAGAGCTTTTGGAAGATGGTTGGTTGTTTTTTCTTGGGCAAGGCACAACCAATATAGCCTAAAGGCTACTGCAGCAGTGGGATGGGAATGATGAACACTGGTGTCCACCCTGTTTGATACATCAAAAAGAAACTAGTAAGTGTCATTAGTATATTACTGTAGAATAATAGATGGTGAAACTGGGACAAAAAAGGAATGGGCAGCATAGTGCTTAGTTCACCATCTTGATTTTTTGCTGAGGTGCCATATGTTTGGAGTATGCATGTTCTCCCTGCATCCATGTTGGTTTTGCTGGGTATTCCATCTTTTTACCCACTTCTCAAAGAGATGATCTAGGTGAATTAGCAATCATCTAAATTGTTCACATGTATGGATGCTGTGTGCCTCTGTGTCCCTCTGTGTTCTTCTCTGTGCGCATCTCTGCATCCTGTAACAGACTGATAGAAAGCAGAGAAATTAATTTTAGACAGAAAATCAAAGTGTTGGGATAGGTTTTGGCTCCCCAATGGTCCTGAATATGATTAAATGGTAAACATGAGAATGAATGAAACAATGATTAAACTAACAAGAGACATTAATATACTGTTTGAGGCAAACAGAGAAGGTATGAAATAGAAAGGAGTAAAGGAATGACAAAAGGTCAATTTTGCTGAACAGAGGCACCACTAAGGTGCTGAAAGGTAAAGGGTGTAGAGTGAGTAGAGATGCAAGGGGAATCAGTACAAGAAGGAATTAAGAACACAAGCAGGGAGTTTACAAAGGCCAACATAAAACCGTAAAATAATATGGCAGGAAAGTGGAAAAGTCACAGCTGCTTAAGTAACTGGAAGGCCATTGATAACTTGGTAAGCTGAAGTGGGAGAGGAAAAATATCAAGGAAGAAAGGAAATAAGGACAGGTTCTTAGATTTTTTTCCTTCACTGTTCAATAGGAAAAGGAGAAGAAGGAGGGTACTTGTTGGTAGAAAAAGAGTATACTCAATGGAGAAATTTGATCAGATGAAGAATTTGACAAGCTGAGGGTTAAGAAGCTTAGGGGATGGAAATTCTTTAATCAAATTTGAATTAATAAATATTGCTTTGTCAGTTCTAGAGAACATTTTTTTAAACAAAAAACATCTTTATTAAATTATCATGTATGACATAGACCATGTTACATTTACATAAATGACAATAAACCATAGCAACACAATCTCACTTGCAAACATTATACTTTCTAAACCGTGCAACACAACTGTAGCTGCAAACATTATATGTCACTTTTAACATAGCCTGTCTTTGTTAGTCAACCATTACATCGTTCATTCAAATCCTGCCTTCTTTTAAACCTTGTTCCTCCTCTGCAGGTAATGATCCCGCAGTTCCCATTTTTTCCTGTGTAATTTGTTCCTATCCTTTCTAAAGATCCCAGTTCCAGTTGTTTTAACTCTGTCACTATCTTCACTACTTCTAGTAAAGCTGGTTTAGACTTTGATTTCCATTTTCTAGTAATTGATTTTTTGGCAGCCATCGTAATTAGACTCAGCAAGCCTTACTATGTCTAGGCAATTCTGAGTTTGTATCATAACTCAAAAAAAAATAATTTCTGTAGTCATTCCAACTTGTTCACCCAGCATCTGTGACAGAGCAGTCTGCAGGAAATCTTTAAAGTCTACCAACTCATTACACTCCCAGAAAATATGTTCCCATTTACCTCTTTCTGTTCCATCACACCTCATCATTTGCTGTCTACCTGAGAAAAATTCTTTGAAGTCTGCTTGGGGTATAAAAATACTGAGCTTCAGATGAAATGGACTTGATAAAGTGGATCATGTTCTGGCTTAACCATCCCAAGACAAAGATGCTGGCAGTTCTGACACAGGAATGTTATCTGGGGCAAGGCCAGAAATGCTAATCCATACGAATGGGAACTCAAGGGTACAAGCCCACTGATGAGTGGACCAGAAGTTCAGCTAATCACTGCAGGTGAGCAGATTCACACTTCCACAGGCTACGTACAGCATGCTTTGCACGATACTTTCTAAACACCTGGGAAGTGAGTTAAGTACATCAAGCAATCCTGTAATACAGAAAGCAATGGCCACAATTCTCAGCCTTCACATTTCTTCTCCCACAAGGGGTTGAAGGCACTAAGAAATAGAGAGGAATGAATGATTATATCAGAGAATAAGGTGTTTGATCATTAAGTGGGACAAGGGACCAAAACAAAGTACTGTTTTTAGATGAAAGGGATCTTTTGAAACTGTACTTGTGCTCTACATCCCTCTTTGGGAGGACTTGTCCCAAACACTCCTGCACTAAGGTTTACGTCCCAGCATACCCCCAAAAACACTACAATAAACTTGGAGATTTGTGTGCTACAGTAGCTACCAGTTTTACTGCAACGTTTTCTGAGCAGTACAATTCTGCCAGTTTATAATTCTTAATACATGGCTGGTGTTTAATTACAGATTGATTACTTTTGCTGACCAGGAAAGCCCAGCTGGGTGGAAAACCCCTTACCAATGGAGAACTGGGGAGAAAACCTGCAAAAGATAGAGAAGGAGAGTAATGTGCATACATACACAGATACATACATACTGTGATGACTCATTTGAGCATTCAATAATTATAAAAAATAATTGATTGAGCATGCAATAGTAAGAAAAACATGCAATAGTAAGAAAAACATTGAAGATATATGAGTAATCATGAAGCAGGCAATACAGTGATATGAAAAATAACTGAAAAGTAGATCAGAATGTGTTTAAACAAAGTTTAGACCCAAAGTAATTAAAAGTGAACTTTCATAAGTTTGTTTTTGGCAGGACTCTAGTTGTAGGTCTTGTTAGGCAAACTGAGAAAGGTTATAAAATCCTATTCTTCATCAAAGGTTGGACCAAATAGATGATTTGCATATTAATCATGGGCTTACCCACAGCACCAAGAATGGCACAATTTTCTTTCCTTTGGTAAATCTAGCATCACTATTGCTTACCAGAGATAACATTCCACTTTACACAGTCGCCTGAGACTTGGGGAAGTATGCTGATAATGGTCTCTACTCTAGCTACAACATCTCTGTTGTAGTTTGAAAATCCTTCTATCATGCATAAGTACAGCTGTGTAAGTTGTACTTATAACAGCTGATGTTTGAATTCCACACCACTGCAACAGCCCTTAGGTGATATGAGCTAGGAAACAACTGCCAGCTTTACAAAGCTCAGACTGCCTCCTACTCCTTCACTAGGCTGATTGGCCACTCCCAATAAGAGAAGTCAGCAGTCAGAGTGAAGCTTTCTTCATGACTTTCTTTCCTATACAATGAGAGAAGAGCATATCAATCTTGTAACAACCAACCAATGATAATAAAACATACTAAGTAGAAATAAACACAGCCCTATTTTATAGCCCAACTAGAGCCATATACAAGAGTGGGGGAGGTTGTGGAGGATGGGTGTGGCTACTGCAGCAGTGAAGAATTTGAACATCTACTGTTATCGGTAAGTATAGCTTACAGAATGGTGCTACATGCATCTTTTCCACAACTGCAATAGCCCTTAGGCTATACAAATTGATTAGTCAAGTCTATTTAACCTGGTAGGAGGAAGGATATTGATCCAGCAGCTTCTAGAGAATGGTCCTAGCAAAGTTTGACCTGCACCTAGAAAAGGAATTCAGTTTGTAATGCTTTGTAAACATACAGACAGATGACCAAGCACCTGCCTCTAGAATTCTTGTATAGTCTACCTCTTTCCAATATGCTACTGAAGGAGACAAAGCTCTAGTGGAATATAAGTCAATACTTCCTGGAAAATGAATCTGCCATGGAGGAAACAACGAGTGAAGATAACTATATGGAAATTGTCTGTTTAGACACAAGGTGTCCCTTTTTTGTCCCTTCATAAGCAATAACTAGCTAATCAGCTTTTCTAAAAGGCTTGGGTCTGTCAAGATACTACCTAAACTGTCTATGCATGTCCAGACTATGCAGAACCCATCCTCGGCTTTTAGGCTCTGTGCAAAAAAAATGGGAGATCCATCAAAAGAAACACTGAAATAACCTTGGGCATAATGATAGGTTTATTTTTAAAGAGACCCTATCCCTGTGAAAAATCATATAGGGTTTACCCACTATGAGAGCTTATAACCCAGATACTCTTCTTACTGATGTCAGAGCAATAATGAGCACAGTTTTCCAGGTAACAAACCTTAAATCAACTTGATGTGCAGATTCAAAGGGTGAACAGTTTCCATATCTCTCAACCTATTTGTGCAATAAATATGGATAAACCATATAATAATGGGGGACAAAGGCCTAAACACAGGGACAGATTTTAAATACTGGTATTATAAACCTAGAAAGTTGTTAGAATAACAGATTTTGTGTTAGCTTGCATTTTCTGAAGGTTATAAAATCTGAAACTCAAATGTGTGATATTTAATGACTTCAGTCCTCAGCATTTTCCAGAAAACCACAAATGTTATGAGGAACAGATCAAAAATATGAGGCGAAAATGTGGACAATTGAGAGGTATGACAGTTTCTCCATCACACAGTTGAGATACTAAGGAGGAGCGGCCTGTTTATGAGGATGCCTTACCACAAACAGAGAAGAAAGAGGGGGATCCATGAGCAGATATGCTGAAACAACTGCAAGATGAACCTTCAGAGAGGAATATGCAAGACCAGAAGAAAGGAATTCATAGAAATTTTAGAGCACCAGAGGTATACAATCCCCGATTGGCCCCTGATTATTAGTTAAGTACCAACAAGAAATCGCTTTCACTTAACCAACACGGGATTTTGTACTAGGAGACTTTCTTGCCTCCTTTAGTACCTGCTGCAACTCTTTGTTAAATAAGTGCCTAAAAGATATTAAAACTGAATCATCCAGGCAGTCAGCTGAAACTGATGGATATTGGGTATATCAAACTCCCCTCCCATCTTATGAGAATAGATCCAGTCCGAGAGGAAGCTTGTGATAATTGCCCTAGGCCAGTTCCATAAGAAGGAAGAAACAATGTTGCCTTGGCCAAAAGAGGGCCACCAAAATCATTTTGGGATATCCTTCTGAATTACTCTGGATATCAGTGGACAGGGTAGAAATGCATAAAGGAACATTCCCTTCCGAGGGAAGGGAATTTCATCTACTTTCCAGGCTTGCTTGCAAGGAACCCTGGAACAAAATGTGTTTAGCTATTGTTTTTTTAGAAAAGAGGCAAACAGATTTATTTGAGGTGTTTCCACAGATTAATGCTCAACTTCCACTTGTAAGGGTCTGTCCTGGTCCTGCTCAACTCGTCTGCCACTATGTTTTGCTCTGACAAAATATATGATGCTTGGAGGGTTAAGGAATGCTGAAGATCCAACTCCCAAGCTATCCCTTCCAGCCTGCACAGGGGTATATAAACAAGCATGGAGATACAGAAATGTGGTATCATCTGTAATGTATTTATTTATTGAATGATTGTCTGTAATCACTTGAAGAGATCCTGGGGACCAGAAATGATGGAGAGACATCAAGACATGGATCACAGCCAACATCTCTTATAAGTTGATGAGCTTTGGCTTGTCTGAAGGATTCCACAGGCTTTTCATACTTTTACCCCTCTGGAAACTGATCCCCAAACAAAATCTGACTCATCTCTGCTAACAAGTTAGTTTGGGGTCTCAGAAGAGAAGGGGAGACCCACATTCAGTTGAATTTGTGTCTTACCAATGCAGTTTCTTTTTTATAAAGACCCAAATTGGAATTCGATACTGCAGTGAATGCAAACGTTGGGTCCATATGTTTTAGATCCTTTGTATCTTTCTCCTGTGTAATTTGATTAGATTTATCATGAGAATCATAGAAATCTTGAACCCTAGGATCCTGAGAAATTGTCTTGCAGAAGTCTGGGACTGACTGGAGAATTTCAGGAAAAATTCCAGATAAAGATCCAACTTGCCTTGTGTTAAAAAGGCCTTTTAAGAGAAGAATCTATAAGGCATCCTGAAACACAATCCTGTAAGACAGACTCAAGGATTTTACAATACTTATCTGGAAGCCCAGATAGGTCAAAATTGGATATAACCCACATAACCCATGTTAATCACTCTTTACATCTGGATAAAGACTGTGCAAAGATAAGCAAGTTATCTAAACAAGGAAAGATGTGAATGTCATTCAGTCTGCACTAAGGTATGACTGGGGATAGACATTTTGTGGATACCCTTGGAGCTGTAGATAAACCACAAGGTAATGTAGAGAAGTGATAATGTGACCCAGAAACAGAAAATCATTTTTCTGAAGTCTATGGCTATAGAAATGTGTCAGTAAGCATCTTTTAGGTCTAGAGTTACTGAGTGAGGCAACAGATTCTGAAAGGTCAACACTTTGACCTGAGGAATTTGCAAATACAGATTTAGAAATGAAAGATCTAGTACTAGTCTCCAAGAGGCTTGTTTCACACAACACTCAACACTTCCCCAGACTTAACTCCTAAAAAGTAGAACATAACTCCCCTGACAGTACAGTTCAAACACTATCATAAACAAAACACCACCAAAATCAGAATTGCAGTGAAAGGGCAGTTGGTACCAGCAGCTTTTTGGAATAGAAACCTTTGCCACTTTGAATTAAAGGCACTGGTTCTATTACTCTCCGGGTACATAAAGAATGAAGAACCTAAAGAAAAAATTCTGATCAGTTCAGAGAGTGGGTAGGTAGGCACTCCTCTGAGGTTTTTTTTATATCCAGTGTCATCTGTAACCCTCCTGCACCACTTTTAACACCCAGAGGTCTGAAATGATCTTTTGAGCCAATTTTTGGGACAGATATGTAGAGGTTCTGCCTGGAGGAGAAGATAAAAAAATGCTGGTATAGTCATTTTGTACTTTTTTTTTTTTTTTTAAGGGACTGACGGCTGTATATCAGGATGATCAGAGGCAGCATTCAGCACATCCTCCAGGGGTGGCAGGTTAACAGAGATGGGAGACAAAAGAGGTATATCCATTAATAACACACAGTATCTCATCAGTTCAAGGAGAGCATCTTATTTGTTCCCATAAAAATACCTCATTCATCCTGGCAATAGTCTGACTAAAAGAAAATTCTTCCACAAGAAGATACCTGCAGAAGAAGCCCAATCTCTGCCAAAATCACAGATCCTGTTTCCTCAGGAAAAACTTTACATGGAATGCCCACCTGTAAATGTTTTCCGTGCCAGGATTTATTGCCTGTAATGCTTTTAATCACCAAGGCAAGGAACTCTGTAATAACATGATCAGAACAATGTTTAATTTTTTTTTGTTAATGGAAGAACTGCAGTTCCAGCAGAAGAGGGCTGACTCGAAGGAGGGACGTCTGCCCAGGTCTACTGATCTCTTTCCCTGGTTACCCTGGTAAGAATTTCCCAGACAGTCTCCCAGATCCATAGAAGATGGTTCTCCCATGCCTATATCAGACACTGGAACAGCTGAAGAGAACAATGGCCAACTCCTGGTTCATACTGGCCAAAAAGACTATAACAAAGAAGGCATGGGAGGTAAATGGGTGGTCTGAGAACAACCAATGGCTACTGCAGGTTCACCAATATTGGCTGCGGCACAGATTGAGTCCATAACAATGGCAATTACTCCTTTGTCATGATGTCTTCTTTCTAGGTACGGAGGGAGAAGAGCCAGCCAGACTGGAGTGAGTATCTATACTGTAACTGAAAAAGATGCACCAAAAGCTGTAAGCACAGCTGGAGTGTTGATCAGAAGCCAAGTTGTCAGTATTCACAAGTAGCACACTTACAGTCAGCACTTTCTCCAGACTCTTAACTTAAAAAAAACTAAAAGTACAACAGCATTCCCCTGAGAGTACTTTTCAAACACTTGCACAAACACTGACAGAATCAGAACAGACTAAGTGAGCATAAGCATTACAATGATGAGCTCCTGCCCATTTCTCAAAAAATGTTTCTGTCTCACAAAATTCAAAGTTTATAAAAGCAGTACATAATGTTTCACAAAACTAGCTCCAAATATATTAATAACCAGTCTTAGTTTAAAAAAAGTGGTCTATGACAGGAAACTTCTGATATTATGAAAAAAATACTGGTTTTCTTTTTATTTTAAAGTGGAAATATCACTTTTAGTAAAAAAATAGAATAAATACAATTTTTCTTAAAAGGGCAATAATTTCCAGGTGGAGTGGCTTCCAAATGGGGACTTAGCACTTGGCAGACAGCTGCACCGTGTAGCCTAATTGAAGCTTTGTCTCAAGTTGTCAAGAAAGAACTGAAGAAGGCTTCACTCTGACTGCTGATTTCCCCTCCTTCGCATTAGCAAGTCAGCAGCCAGAGTGAAGGAAAGGGGGAGACAGAGCTTTTTGAAGCTGGCTGGTTGTTGTGTCCAGGGCAGGAAACAACCCATATAGCCTAAGGGCTACTGCAGCACAGAGAATGATGAACATTTTAAAAACTTCTTTGGACCTTGAGGAGATACCATGAAGGATTAGTCCCACTTTATTCATATCTTATTAAGTTAATCACTGAATGTATTGCACCCTTCTGCACGTACTTCTGTAAGTACCTAAACCAGCTGGAGAGACCTCAATGTTTCCTCAACGTGTATCAGGTTGTGGTACCCTTAGCTACTCTGACAGCTTTCTATGCCCCTCTACTCAGTGTCATTCAGACTCCCTCTCTTTTTAGCAAATTTATTAATTTCACACCGCACAGTGTCATAGTTACACAGAAACCATTACAAAATGTTCTTTTTCATGCACTGTGTGTGTATTTTTTTTTTCTTTATCAATATTCATTTACTTCAACATTAAAGTAAGTAACAGCAACCATTACAAGGCAAATTACCTTTTATTAAGTGATGGTTTATCAAAATGTAATGCCCCAACAAATCCCAATAACAGCACCATATGCTGAATTGCTCTCAGAAACTCTATCCAACCATGTCAATGGCTGCATAAATGCTGCTGTACTACCAAAAGTAAGCCCAAGACTAGTCCCAGAAACAAACTGCCCCAGTGGCATCCCAAATTAAACAGGATATACAACAAAAGGGAAACAAAATATGGCAAAAATGATGGAGGGTAATTCCCATAAAGATAAAAACTCTCTCTTCCAAATTAATAGGCAACTAAGAGGGATAATTAGGTCAAGCAAAGTCAAATTTTAAGTTAAGATATCCTCTCAGGTGAAAGACAACCATAACTTCTTCTACAGCTATGTCACAAACCTCAAGGGCAGCACATAGTAATGTGCTGAACTGGTGGTTAATGGTGCCACAATCAGAGACTCATGATGTAGTGAACTTGTCAGCGGGCAAATTCAGTTCCAACTTTAGCCTCCTCTCACCCCAAACCATCCTCCAAAAAATATCCTCAAACATAACCCCTCTAACCACAACTAGGGAGCATGTGCCTTATGCACTCACTAAAGCCAAGAACATGGCATCAATGGGCCCAGATAAAATCCTAGAATGCCTCCTGAACAGTCTAAAATATTACCTATCAGGACTGCTGGAGTCAGTGAATTGAGGACTGCGACAGTCTTACTCCTTCATAAGGGAGAACCTTCAACAGAACCTAGAAACTACATTCCTATTAATCTGACTAGCCTTATTTTCAAAGCCATGGAAAGAATCATCACGGAAATTATCAGCAAGGACATAGAACATCTTCAGACACTGGATCCATCCCAGTTTTGGCTTTGTCAAAGGAGGTCATTTATTTATTTAAATTATTGACATTTGTTGACAGGGAAAGTCCACTGAGTCAGAAACCCATTTTCAGTGGAGGCATGGGGAGAAAAGCTCTACAACGAGTAAAATGACATCAGATTACTGAAAATAGGTAGTTATACAATTTTAGAATGAAAGACTTTAAACTATTGACAAAATATAAACAATTATCACATCATAGCAAACTTTTTTACAAATACTGTAGCAACTTCTATTTAACATAGAGGTGAAGGTAAAGACATCTTGTAGAAAAAAAGAAATTAATTATATTTAAATTCAATTTAAGTACTTTTACTTAAAACTGAGATATACACTAGTACCCACTAACTATATTTTTTCACCAGGGAATGAGTTAGGAAGAAACAGTAGGTGGACTGGTTGTTAGTGATTGGTTATAGCTTTGGATAGGAATAAGGAAAAGATTATGGGGATCTGGTATTAAGGGAGCAAGGACATGTGGGGTTGTTAAGATATTAGCTTTTTAGTGAGGATTTAAAAGCGTTAAGGGAATCTAACAAAGTAACAGATGTTGGGACAGCATTCCATAATTTGGCAATGGAATAGGAGTATAGGCTTTGTTCTGCTCTTTTGTTTGGTTTTGATATGATCAGAAGCGGTTTATTTTTGGACCATAGCTTTCTAGAGGGGGGTATAGGGTTGAAGGGTTGACAACAGAGCAGGGTATTTCTCTGGGTTATACACTAGCTTGTGAGCCAGTTGGTTGGGTGTAACTGAGGTATTGGGAGAAATCATACCAATTAAGCATTTTGATAGCTTGGCAATAATGGGTACGATGTTGCAAGCTGAAGGCAAATTTTGCAATTTTGTAGTAGCAGCATTGTAGTTTATTAAAGAGGGAAGACTGAAGGTTTGTGAAGATGCTTACTGAACCTGATGGACTTCTTTGAAAAAGTCACTACTGTAATGGATGATGGGAAAAACAGTGCATACTGCCTACCTAAATATGGCTAAAGCATTTGATACAATACCCCATTTGGGCATTGTCAACAAACTTATGGAACTAGGTATAAACCCCTTTATAACATGATGGATAGCTAGCTGGCTCACAAACAGGACACAGGAGGTTAGAATTGGTGAGGCCACCTCCACAAAGAGGCCAGTCAAGTTCCCAGGACTCTGTGCTAGGCCCAATCTTCTTTGGCATCTACTTCTTGGATGTAAAAGCCAATGTCAAAGGCCTCTGGCTAAAGAAATTCACAGATGTTTGCAAATGGACGTCATTAACCCCCCCCCTCAAGATGAGAACACCCTAAAATGTTTGGTGCCAAAGCCATGGCTTAAAACTCAATACCAAGAAAAGCATTGTAGCACCTTTTTGGAAATCTGCCACCCCGGATAGCTGCATCTTCAATATAACACCCCTAAAAGTTGAATCACTAGTCAGGGATGTGGGAACTCATGTAGATAGTAACTTAGTCTTTGACCAACATGTGACCATAGTAAGAAAATCCATCTATATTGCTCAACGTATAAGGAAGGGCATGACCACTGTACTCGGCCCTAATCAGACCCATCATAAGAGTATAATGCCCCCTTTGGTATGTACCTGGCTAGACACAATGCAGCAACTGGGACATCCACAAAGGTTGTTTACAAATGGAATACAGGGAGTAAACACAATTTCCTATACTGATTGCCTCAAATTCCTGTCTCTTTATTCTGTATAATACAGACTTCTGAGAGATGATCATTGCCTAGCATAGAAAGCATCTCTGAACTCTTTTTGATGGACCTTCTGTACATCTACAAAACAAACAGCATCAGAACTACTAGATTAAAAATAACTAAAATTTTGCTTGCAACACAAATAGGACATGCTAGAGAGATAGATAAGACTACCCATCCATGTGAAGCTGAGTTCCTCCCCATTCCTATTTAGGCACAACTTGGACCAATTGGTGGGTAATCAGAAATTCCCCCCTGTCTGGTGCCTATGTCTCCGATGGCCAAAGGCAGTCATTAAATCACCCCCATATAAATCAAATGTGGGTCACATTTGAGTTGCACAGCTAGGCTTATACAGCTCCTAGTGGTCATTAGCCTACTATACACCTATGGACTTAGATTGCTCAAGTCCTGTCTTCCCTGAATTTCACTCCTCCTCTTGAACAATATTATTTTGCATTTATTTATTGTAAACATATTTGCACATTTAGTTTTCTTTAAAGGTAGCCAGCGCACTTTTTCTTAGGGCTAAAAGTTAATGTTTTTCTGAAAGCATGCAAGCTGTTTTTCACACCAGGGAAGAGAGATAAGAAAAGAACAGACAACAATCAGTGTAAGTGGGAACACATGCATATCCTTTAATTTGGGTAACCTTATTTTTAGATAAAGGCAATTCCTGTGGGTGCACCTGTCAACTTGGGGGAAACTGTTCCTAACTGGAGGGTTAAACTTCATCTGTTCATAGTTTGGGGTTTTAGTACTAAGTTAATAGGGGATGGAGGTGTTCTAAAAATGTATTTAGTCTTTTTTGTTTTAGGGCTTTCATTATGGCAAAAAATATTGAAAAATGTGAGACAGGTTCAAACGGAGATGAAAAGAAACAACTATATAAAAGACCAACCTGCCAAAATTATCATGTGCATGTAAAGAAAAACGCTGGAAATAAACATGCAAAAAATGTCCTGTATAACAGGTGGGAAAATAGCTTTTTATCATCATGATTACTTTGTTGGCTGACAAAAAAGTAATTACCAGAAAATGGAAATCAAAATCTAAACCAACTGTATTTGAAGTATTGAATATTGTAACATAGATAAAGAACTGGAAGTAGGATCTTTAGAAAAATGAAGGAGCAAATTACATACAAATAAATGGAATTTGTGGGAACAATACATGCAGAATAATGTTCGGGGGAGGAGAAAAGATGTTTAAAGGAAGCCATGACTTCAGCAATTTATTCAATATGGGACTGAATGACAGAATTATAAAGAAAAAAAGCATATGTAAATGGAAAAATATTAATGATATTTTTTTCTTTTCTATTAATGTATGCGTGCCCAACACTTAAGTAATAAATTACTAAAGGTCTTAAAAATATTCTGCATGTATGGTCCCTGCAGATTCCTTTATTTCCATGTAGCTTGCTCCTTCACTTTTCTAAAGATCCCACTTCCAATTATTTTATCTCCTTTATAACATTCAAAAATTCATTTAAGGTTGGTTTAGATTTTGAGTTTCATTTTCTGATTGTTTTTTGACAGCCGACAGGGTCTTGCTATGTCATGCAGTTCAGATTCTGTATCCCATCTTAAAAAAATCACTTCCTCAGTTGCCAATAATCTGTTCCCCCAACATTTCTGACAAAGTATCCTGTAGGGAATTTTTACAATCTGTCACCTTGTTGCATTTGCAAATAACACATTCCCAAGTACCCTCTCTCCCATTACTCTTCCAAAGTTTGCTGTCTACCTGTGGAAATATTCACTGAAGTCTACTTGGGGTATAAAACACCTGTACCAACACTACCATGCAAAAATCGGAAACCTTATAGATTTTGTTGCACACTTGGAGGACATACAAATATCCTCCCATTGTTTCTTGTATATTGCTTTTCTGTTCTCATTCCCCAGTCTTTTCTAACCTCTTCTGATTGATTATTAAATTTATCATGCATTATTTTATATGTCCTTATAATTATTCCTTTTGTAATGCAGCTTCTGTTCTAGACTCAATAAAAAACTCAACCAGAGCTGTTTTTGTTTTCATTTATCACTCTCTGTCTCTTTCTCTTTGCCTAGACTCTTATCAATCTCAGGTAGGGAAGACACTCCACAACCCGCAGTACACATTTCTACTTGGCTTCATTCTAATTTATGACTTTTCTCTCCCAAGTTATTTGCTCTCAGGACCTGTGTTCTTTGCAAATTTTCTCCAACAAGATTTCTCTTGCTTATTTCCTGTGCTTCTACTTGCAGACATCCCTACTGGTAAAAGCCGCTTTCTCCAATGCAATGTTGTCCTTATTCTCAGAATACTTCCTGCTACTTTATATAACCTTCTATGGTTGTTACTGTTTTTCTTAAGGCCTACATCCACAATTTTTCTCCCTCTCTCTCTCTCTCTCCTTATTTTGTGAACTCCCTCCATTTCAGCATCATTTCTTTCCACTTTCACTTGCAATCTTTTGCTTGTCTTATGTATAGGAGCCTTAACTGTGTAGCTCTAAAGTATCTCTTCAAATCTTGTAATCCTAAACTGCCTTGTTCTGTGGGGAGAAAAAGCTTATCCCACTTAACATTTAGCTTCTTTCCCTCTCAAATAAATTCTTTCAGTTATCAATTATGGTCCATAGCTTCTCCAAAAAATATGCCTGATCTGTACAGAGTACTAAATGGACTAGAAACATTTCACTGCTTGTACCTTATGTGTTCATATCCCTAGTCAAGGGCTTCCAACTTCTCACTTTTTGTAACATCTTTTTGGTCTCTTCCCACATATCCTTAGTTGCCATAACAGAACAGTTTTTAATCCATATAAACTGTACTTGTATTGTTGAACTATCTCATGTGTGGGAACAGTTATATCATGAAAAATAAACTTAAAACTTTTTCATAATGTTCCACCACAATGAAATGTCTTTCAGGATTTATAAAATATTATCATCTGCAAACAAGGCTAATTTCTCAAGGACCATGCCAGTTATTCCATTAAAATTGTGAATCCCTTATTTTCTTTGCCAATGGCTCTAGTATAAAGCAAATAACAAAAGGGAAAAAAGTCACCCATGCCTTGTTTCTCTGCTCAAACTCAGCTTGTCAGACATGAACCTCTCACCTTGATTCTTGCCTCTGACCCTTCAAATATCTTCCAAATTTACACATTTATTCTATTAGGAAATGCAAATGCTACCACTACCTTACTAAAAATCCCAGCTAACTATTAAATGCATTCTTTGCATCAAGATCCACCAACCTCAGCAGCAGCATTTTTTGCACTTTGCTCCTCCTTTGGATTATCATTGTCCTGTTAATGTTGTCAGACTTTTACCTCCCCTTCATAATACCACAATGATCCATATCAATCAGTTTTGGCAACACCTTAGCTAATGCAGATAGAATTGCTTTATAATCATGGTTCAAAACTGAAATCAGTTTATATGAATTTGGGTTTAAAGGTTATTTGCCCACTGTGGCCAGTACAGGCACCATAGCTTTATTACAACATGCTGGTACTGTTGTCCCCTCTTTTAAAATATTTTAAACAAAACCGTCAGATCTTTCTTCCCTCCTGACTTCCAAACTTTAGGAATACCATATGTTCCTTTTTGCTTGATTAAATACATCACCATTTTGCAGGTCCATAGGTGTATACTAGGCTAATGGCCCTGGACCCTTTGCAAGCCTAGCCCATAGGAGTTCCTAGTGCCTCTGTTGAGTAGAGCCACTGGAGTGATCCCTGGGGTGAATTTTCTATCTCCTGTCCACTCATCAAGATTTCTCTTGAAGAGGGCCAGTGAGGTGCTCTGCCTGACATGCATGGGAAGTCTATTCCATAGCATAGGCAGTCTCTGGGTTATGAACCTGTCCCTCCAGCATGTTCCATTGATTGTGGTAATGAGGTTAAGGTCTCTGGAGCATGTGGTGTGGAGGGATTGGGATTTCTTTAGATATAGTATTTCTAACAGAGGTGGGTCAGACATGGCTTTGTAAGTCAAGCAGAGATTGCCTCTAAGTAGGCGATATGAGGCAGACAATAGTTGGAGTTTTTTTTAGTTTGTCCATATAGGACAAGTGTTAGGCCTAGGATCCTCTTTGTGAGGTACTTTTGTGGCCTCTCCAGTTGTTGCAGGTGTCTAGTGAGGTACATGCCAAATGGGGCATTGTACTCTATGATTGGTCTAATGAGGGAACAGTAAAGGGAGACAATGACCTCTTTCTTCCTGGATGCAAAACCCTTAGTAATGACATGTGCCTCATAGAAGGACATCCTGAGCACAGTGGCAACATGGTGATCAACAGAGAGGCTGCTGTCAACCTGTGTTCCCAGATCTCTTATTCATAGAGATTCATGGATTAGTACTAGGCTAACTATCCTCAGGGACCATTTTAAGCCTAGCCAATTACCCCATGTGAGAATCAAACTCTTATAACACCTTCTGTGTTCAGTGGACTACCATCAATGTGGTAATTCAAGGGAAATGTTTTTTTTTCCAAGGGGGGGTGATGACATTTTTTGGCATTGAGCTTAAGGCCATGGTTCTGACACCAGTCGTTGGTCTCATTGAAGCCTTTCTGTAGGATGTCAACATCACTTGGGGAGTTAATAACAGCTCCCAACTTGCAATCATCTGCAAACTTTGCCAGCCAGAGTCCCTACATGTTGGCCTGGACTTCAGAGAAGTAGATACGAAACAGGACAGAACCCAGGACCGAACCCTGTGGGACTCCACTCGTGACTGGTCAGCTACTTTCACACTGTGGGTTCTGTCTGTGAGCCAGTTTGCAACCCACCTAGTGATATAGGGGTTGATGCCTAGCTTATTGAGTTTTTCTATGATTCCTGAGTGGTGAATGGTATCAAAGGCCATGGCCAGATCAAGGTAGGCTGTATGAACCACCTTGCCTTCATCCATAGCTCTGATGAGTGACTCAAAGAAGTCGACCAAGTAGAGTAGGCATGATCTACCCTTTACAAAACCAAAACAGTGTAGGATCCACAGTTTGGAGATTTCCTATATCCTTGTTTATTAGGTCCATGATGATGTGTTCCATAGCTTTGCATGTCAGACTCATCAAGCTAATGGGGTGATAGTTCCTGGGGTCTGTAGTCGCTCCTCCTTTGTGAAGAGGGATGACTGCAGCAGTGCGCTATTCGGTAGGGACAAAGCCTGAGGTGAGGCTGTGATTGAACAGGGCACACAGTTGAGGTGCCAGTTCACTCTGTAGTTCATATAGAATACAGCCAGGATATTGTCAGGTCCCATAGAAGCTATATTCTTGGCCTTGGACAGTGCCATTTTAACATGTGCAGCAGTAATACTGGGTGCATGGCAATCTACTGGTATTGAGATTGGTCCTTTGGGGGGGAGAGAGGGGTAAATTTAGCACTGACTCTTGTCGGCCAGTATACTGACAATATCTGTTGGTTTGGAATAGGAGGTATCATTGTGCAGCAGCACAGATCAAATCTGGGTATTGCCGTGGAGATTCTTTACATAAGTATAGAAGGCCTTGTGGTTGCCTTTACTATCTGCTACAATTCTGTTTTCATAGCTAGCTTTAGAGGATTTGATGAGGGATCTCAACCTTTTGTTGAGGCTGATAAGGGAATTTTTCCAGTCTTGGGACTTCACCTTATTCCGCATCAGTTTCCTTCTTCTGTTGTAGAGTTTGTTTATGGCAGGGGACCACCAGACTGGCTTCTTTTTTTGAGCAGAGCAGCTTGGTTCTATTGGGTATGGCGAGATCCATGCATTTGTGTATGTACAGTGCACTGGTGTATGATTTGGCAGTCATGCAACTATTTTCCATTTGCATGGGTGCTGTGAAGTTAGCCACCTCTGTTTTTAGAAGCACAAAGTTAGCTTTGGAGAAGCTTTTCATGGTGTTACCTTTGTAGGGTGGGAGGGATATGGATTTCCAAGATGATTAGTTTGTGGTCAGATCTAACCAGGGAGGAGTTGACTATTGGTGTATAGCAATGGATCACCCATGTTAGTGATGACCAAGCCAAGGATGTTGCTACCTCTAGTGGGGGTAAGAACGAGCTGGTCCAGGGCATTGGAATTAATGAATTCCGGAAAGCGCTGGGCAAGTGTATTGGTACAAGAGCAGTTTTACCAGTTAATGGAGGGGTAGTTGAAGTCGCCAGTATGAGAGTGTCAGGTTGGACCCTAATGTTCTCCAGGGTGCTTAGGAACGTGGAATGCGAGACTTGGGGCATGGCTGGAGACTTACAGGAGGCTACAACCTGAATCGCTGTCTTACCCAATGTTAGCTGCACCTGAAGTATCTCAGATGTGTTATATTGGGCTATCAGTCTGGAGGTGTGCGCATCCTTTATGAATATGTAAACACCACCACCTTTGGAGCTTCGGTCCAAGTTCTGGGGCCAAAAGGTGTGGAATGAGTTATAGCCTGGTAGTGCAGGGGTGCTTTCTGCTACCTTGAACCAGGTCTCTGTTACAGCACAAATGTCAATGTTCTCCATTTTAAAGGAGTGCTTCGAGCGAGTGCATTTTGAGATTTAGACTTCTAGCTTTGAGCAGCATGACTCTCAGATTGCATTTGTTTGTAGCTGTTACTGTGGTCATTTGGTCTTTGGAACACTGCCTAAAAAAGGCACAATAGGGGTGGCAAGAGCCTTGGCCAGTATCCGGAAGCCCAGGGGTGACAAATGCAGGCCATCTCTGGCAAAGCATAGAGGTCTGTCAATCATGTCATCCCAGGCAGACAGATACTGGATCTCCTTAGACTGACAACAGAAACTTAGCCAATTGTTGAAATCAATGATTTTCTGCTTGTACTGTGGTATCAGTCTGGCTGATGGTAGGATGCTGCTCAGGGATAGGGTCATACTCACCTGGGCTACATAATCTAAGAGCTCCTCCATGTCTCTTTTCATGTAGTCTAGGGAGGTACGTCTCAGGTCATTCACACCGACATGTACAATGACAGAGTCATATTTGTACCTGTTGTTGAGTAACCCGAGTGTGTGCGTTATGTGGCAGATCCTGGCACCTGACAGACAGCTGATTGTTACTTTCTCCTTATTCAGCCTGGTGAGTGGGACATCAGTGTGCCTCACTATTGAGTCACCTATGACTAGTGTTGGGCATACTGTTTTGCCTTAGGGGCTTTGGTTGAGTGGCACACTGTTTAGGAGAGTTATGTGTCTCGTGATTCGTGTTGTGTTGGTCGAGTGCATTCCTGCCTTGGAGGTCTCTGCTGTTTGGGTAGATTTTTATTGAGAGCCTCAGCGAAGGTGTGTGTGTGGTTTGTGTTTTTATGTGAAGGCAGTGCTAGTGTGTATTCTAGAGGGCTATATGATCCATGTGGTGTGGTGCAAGTGCTGACCTTCTCCTCTTGATCAGCTTTTCCACCCCCTCTCTCTCCATTCTACCATATTTTAAATCTCCATTTCATTACAGTCCTCAACACTTCCATGGTGGTGCAGCGGTAGCGTTATTGCCTCACAGCAAGAGGTTCTCCCGTACGATTTTCGGCTGGAGTGCCTTCTGTGTGGAGTTTGCATGTCCTCCTTGCGGTTGGGTGGGCGTTCGAAAGATATGCGTAAATGGGCGTGCCTTCGTTGAAGGTTGAACGTCGAGCTGGCACCTCAGAGTCCGTGAAAATCTACTGCCAATCATTAGCGGACCGGAGTTCTGCTGTGGCGACCCCTAACCGGGGAAAAGCTGAAAGACAACAACAACAACAACATTGCATTACAGTCCTCAGCTATTCATTCTAAAGAAATTAATATATTCCCAAACAACTCTTGAATCATTTCCCCTACCCATTCCTTAAAACTCTCCCTTTTCAATAGTTAAATAAAAAAGCAACAGTGTCTCATTTTTAATTGATTACCCTGCATTTTTAGCCTTTGTTTGTACATGCTCTGAAGCGTAATTATTGAAATGTGTTTCAAACCTTTCAAATACCCATGCTTCTGTGAAATATAACTTCTGTTAATAAATTCACATTTTTCATTTCAAAAATTCTCACATATTACTTCTGAAATATATCCTCCTTTGATATATTTCCAGTCTAGGTCCCCATTATAGGTTCATAGGTAGGTACTAGGCTATCGGCCCTAGGGCCCATACAAGCCTAGCCAAAAAATGTACCCTGGCTTTCGCCACCCAAGAAAATTATTTTCCTATGCCCCTGTCGAGCAGAGCCACAGAAGTGATCCCCGGGGTGAATTTCCCATTTCACATCCAATCATCAAGATTTTTCTTGAAGAGTGCTAATGAGGAGCTCTGTTTGACATAGATAGGTAGTCTGTTCCAGAGTATGGGAAGTGTCTGGGACAGGAATCTATCCCTCCAGCATGTTCTGTTTATTGTGGTGACAAGGTTAAGGTCCCTAGAGCGTGTAGCTCGGAGGGATTGGGATTACACCTTCACTGTTGCATATCAGGTTTCAGTCCCCATCCATGACTGTTATTCCCTGCTGGGAGCAAATTACCTCTCCCATAATTCTTTTAAGCTCTTTAATAGTTGGCTTGGGTGGAATATAAATACATGCCAATGTCATCCTCCTTCACTGCCAATAACCTATTAATTACCACAAATCTACTATTGCTGTATTTCTTCTCTTTTCATCTTCTACAACTACTAGAGGCCCCTGTCTCAAATCAGTATTGCCCCTCCTTTTCCTTTCTTCCTGATATTCTGCTGAATAACCATTTCTCAATATTTTGTCAAATTCACACTCTCATTTCTATCAAAGTGTGTTTCTTGTAGTACTGCTATTTGTACCCTACACTTCTTAATATAATTTGGTGCCCTTTGCTTCTTGTCCTTACAAATTCACATTTCATGAATAATTAATAAGGCAGTCATTCTGGTAATTTGCTTTTACCTTCATACATTCTGCATAACAGCTTTTGAACATATTTTTTCCAACATATATGGACATATTAGTGTTTAGCAACCTGATCCCTTTTGTATTGCGGCTTCTCAAAAAAAAAAAAGGTATATTTTTAACCCCCAAACTCACAGCAAAGACACACAGCTATATACAATTTCCAAAAAGGAAGGTTATCCCTCTATATATAGGCAGTTGCCCCAAATAGCTACACCCACAGACTTTACCCATCCCAAAGTTAAGTTTAATCATGCTGAAAACTCATAATAGATCCAGTATTCCTTCTGCACGAATAACCATCCATTCTTATCCCATCATAACTTCCCTCCTACATGTGAAAAGCAACTTAAGTGCTCTCTTAGTTAGCTGATTTTTAGCCTTGTGAAAGAGTGCATTGACTACTGTGAAATGAACAACTAGACTGTGCGCTGTTGTTATTTATACTGAAGTGACTGATGCTACCAGGCATACATCTGCCTGTATTCCCTTCAATGCATTAGACTTCACTTATTTTCACCGAACTGCTTGTCACTTCTCTTTCAAGTACTAATTTGAGCATTTTTCCTACAGATGCCTTAGTAGGAGTCATACAGATTCTTGACGCATAAACTCCTCTTAGCCTTCCGTGCTGTTAATGACCTAGCACTCTCTGAACTCCTTCACCTAAACAGAACTAGTGGTAAACACCCATTGTAGAGACATCAGTCTATACTACATCAACACAACATATTCTCCATTTCTGGAATAGGCTGTCCTTACCTATTAAATAGAGTACTTCCCTAGCAACCTTTAAACCCAGTCTGGATGACAGGATGGGTGACTATAAATTTTTCACTGTGTATATGTGGACAAAGTCTAGTTAACAGGGGACACCTTTGGCCTCCCACTAGTAGTGGGAAGCGTGGTAGAGCTTCTTGATGGTCTCCTTCGCCATAATAGTAAGAACTATTAATTTACGAACCATGCCAGATAATATTTTGCATGGAATGTTTCAGTGATGGAAGAGAGCCTATGAAATAAGTACTATTATCCATATGACATTGTTTATTTCCTTGTTAAAATAATTAAGTAGGCTGACTTTTTTAACCAAAGCCTAGACCAGAAGGCAACAGAAATTAATTATGTGGAAGCATACAAACCAGGTAGTATACTAATTATAAAAGCATCTCGATTTACAAAATTTATACTAAGAAAACAATTTCAAAAAAGTATTCAAATTTATATCACATGAAATACAGACACAACCACACACACCCATCAGATAAAACTTACAGCAATTCCAAATTATGTGAAATATAAAATTTACATACAATTATTTAATCAAGAATGTAACTTATTTTAGTATATCTACAAAACAAAAGCGCCATCTTAACTTCTTTTTAAATATTCTTAAGTTTAATTCATTTTAAGTGTCCATTGGCTGAAGGTTCTAGAAGATAGGGAAACACCCTGTTCAATACTCACTCCTACTTTTAGACCAAAGTTTTGTCATTCCAGCATTAAAATCCTTTGCTATCTTAACAGGTATAACTGCAGGGACTGTATAATTCACTTACCGCAGAGGAATAGTAACACCGAGTAAAGCAACTGAAATGCTAGGGTGGCAACAAAAAACAGCAGATCTAGATGCAATATGCAGCAAATGACTTTCCACATAAACAAGTGATGGTGTTCTCTAGATCCAAAAAATAAAGGAATGAATCTTGTCTGCTCACAGTTTGGAACATACTAGTGTTAGTAGAGCAATGGACAGCCACTACTGGTACCAAACTAGGTATTAGAATGTTAATCCCAACTACCCTTCTTGCTTCTAGGATAAGAAAACAAAGACAGTGAGCTTGTAATTAACCCTAAACTCTCAAATGGCACATTTATAGCAAATTATGAAATCACAGAATATTCATTCATAGAATATAACAGAAATGGGTAGCAACAAAGAAGTACACTGCCTGTGAAACAGCAGTACATGAGTGATGATTTCATACATTTCCATAAATGGTCTGATGAAATATGGATTATGGAATGATTAGATGTTGACTCCCCCCCCGAAAATATAATAAACCTTGCTAATTCTACAAATTCTACGTGCATGTTTTTGAATATTTAATGGGGGGGGGGGTCGTTGTATAATAAGATTTACTCATAGCTGGTGTGGTTTAATCATGAGGGCGAATCCAGAGTGATTAAATAAAGCCAACCATGGGTAAATCTTAATATACCACACCACAGAGTCGGTTATTGCTATTATACAAAAACATTATTTAAGAAAAAATACTTACTTTTCTTAAATAATGTCTTTGTATAATGGCACTGTACTGTTCTTCTGCAGATGGGAATATCCTAGTGCCTTTTCTTGATGTACTGCTCATGTGTATGGGACTTGAATTCCCATGCATACCCAGTACATCAGTGCTTTGGAAAGGAGCCAACAGAGAAAAGAAGGTCTCCGTTTTTTTCTTTTATATATATATATATATATATATATATATATATATATATATATATACACACACACACACACACACACACACACACACACACACACACACACACATATAAATAAAAAAACGTTTTGGACAGTTTAGAGTTAGGAGAAAGACAGAAGGGAGGAAATACAAAGAAAATCAGGTAAGTGTCTTTAGTTTTAAATAACATACCTGATTTTCCTAGTATTTTCTCCAGGCTATCTCTCTCCTATGACCGTTGTCCGGACTACAGATTGTTTGTTTTATTTTTGTTTTAAAAAAAAAAAAATAAATAATAAAACTTACAGAATATACCTACGGAAAAAGTCTGGGCATCTTTTTCTGTTGGTATATTCTTGGATTTACATCAGGCACGCTGGTTGGGCTGGCCAATCAGTGCGCTCGTTTTAGAATATTAATAGCCAGTCATTGTATAACATATAGTACATCACAAGGCACAGAATTTGAGTATATACAGCACAGAGGGAGGAAAAAAATTCTTAAACAGAAGTACATTTAGAATATATACACATACTGGATACACACTTAATAAACTAATTACAGTGTAGTACAACTACAGCTGACATAGTAGTTTGGATGAATATAAAACGCTAAGCACACAGATAATTACTACGATTTAGAGCAAGGATTTAGATTTAGAGCTTTTATATTTTTAATTCTTTGGAACTGATAGAATTGTACATTGTTTTACCTTAGTATTTAAATTTTTAAACTTCAGCATAGGTAAAAAGAAAAAAATGTTTTTTGTACAAGACCTACATAAACTAAAATTAGCATATACACCACAATGTTTGAAAATCCCATGAATATTAAGTAGTTCGCAATATTAAACAAAAATATCTCTCTTTTTAGATGACTTGCTACACCATCTCATAATTCACCTTTGTCTTACTGTATTATCAGCCTTTGCTTTCATACTGTCAGCCTAACAAAGATATTTAACACTTTTGTAATTAGATCCTTTAAAGTTGACAGTTAATTACTGTAAACTTCTTAATGTTTTCTTTAGCTAGTGTAGGAATATAAAAGTTTTAGTGCAATTTTTGCATGGGATTAACATTAATATACAATTCATAACATCTATGGGGAAAGTTAATTGTCCTAGAACTTTCTATAGCTAACTGAATTAATTTTTATCACTAGCTGAATAGAACAAATTTTGATTTTCTAGTTATCAGTTCAAATATTATCAAATATTTAGTTAATGGTTTACATACCAACAGTAAAGCAGCATTAAAAACTCATTTCTACAAGTGATTTAATGTACAATATAATATCAGACAACAGACTGTTTACCATTCCAACTCATTATTCCTATATACCTAAATCTTAATATTGAAAAACTTAGGAAGAATACTACAATCAAACACGTATACAAATGGCCTCTCTTTCTCTCTCATGTCTAAACCTTCCTCCTGTGCTTCCTCCATTTCTCCAGCATCTTCCCTCAACTGAACTTTTTTTTTTATACATTGTGACGCCCGTGCCCTGGCCCAGCAATCAAGAAGCCTCAATCCTCACCACTAAAACCAGTGAGGGGCATCTCATATAGAAGGAAAGGATAACAAATACACACAGTAAAGTGCAATTTCACTTAAGAGCACATGGAGATCACAGTCAGCCCGGGGCTGGTCGCTCCCTTGCTCTCCAGATCCCCAATAAGACTCCCAATGGCACAGCTATTGGGTCCAGATCTCAGCCAGCTGGGCAAGCTAAAATGTCCAGCACCCTCTCTGTCCAACCAATGCTTCGTGTCCCTGCCCAAGCAGCTGACACACACTCACTTTGAGATAAGAGTTTATACAACCACACAGACACTTCTAGGGAAGGCTGGCGCAGGTTCTCCAGCTGTGCCCTTTTTACCCAGACTACACGGTAGAAATCACTGCCACCACCCAGCTAATATTTATCAGCTACTCAAAGACCCTTAAAAGGGTGTCCAATAAACTGTGCAATATTATTATCCAATTGGTAGTATAGTTAAACAGTCAAGGCTTATTAAAGTGACTTGGTACAAGATCCCCATATACATGTAATGTACTATTAGAACTTGACTTATCTCTACACAAAACAGCCACAGATAAAAGGGTTTAAACATATTTAATAAATAATGAAAACCACAAGACAATACTTTCTACTACACAGTGCTAATCAAGAGTTCAGAGATCACAGAGAAATACTTAAAATAATTCAGTAGTACAGTTCTGACATCACAGGAAATCACAGGAAAACACAATCTAACCTTTCTAGTTTCTAGCAATTTCTAAGAGAAAACACAAGTCTAAGATAACTTACATATAGAAACAGGCAAAGTGCTGATGAGTTGGACGGTCAAGACAAAAATGTTTGATGCCCTTTGAGTCTCTCCGTTTTTAAAATCACATTCCTGGTACCCATTACATCATTCTTCACACTTCCCTGGGTTCCCAGGCTAAAAGAACTACATTTACATTCTTAACATCTCCATGTGTTATCTTGCAGCTCTTCAGGAAGCAGAGCAATACAAATACATTTGCATGTTTAAATTTAGCAATTTAACTCTTGGTTAAAACATTAGAAAGAATGTCTTCATCTAGATGGGCTGGAGCCGACTTTAGATCAAAGGGTCACAACATGCTTTTACTTGGTCAGTAGAGAGCACTGCTGTGACATTATCTGCAGTTCCACATCTATCAGCAGTTTTTCCATTTAAGACAACAAGCCTGTGCCTTACATTAATATTTACAAATTATAGAATTATCTATAAAATTCTATCTGGCTAGGCTGGCAGCCTTCACACCCCCCCAGGAGAACTCAAGCTAGTTTTTCAAGTGACCCTTGAGAAACACTGCTTGAGAGAGTTAGGTCTGAGTATACTTTACCACATTACCTGTCTTGAGAGCCCATCTGCATTGGCATTGCTAATCCCACTGCTGTGCTGTACTGACATATCATTTGCTTGCAAACCCAGGTTCCATCTTAGCAACTTGGCATTTTGCTGGCTGGCTTTGTTTAACCTTGTTAGGGGGTTGTGATCTGTCAGAACAGTGAATTTCCTTCCATACAGATAAGGCTGAATTTTCTGTAGTGCCCACACTATGGCTAGACATTCCTTTTATACATCTGCATAGCATTCCTCCCTTGGTTGGAGCCTATGACTGAGATAAACCACTGGGTGCTCTTCTCCATCTGAAGAAATCTGGCTAAGTACAGCCCCCACCCCATGGTTTGAAGCATCCACCAGCACAACAAATTATTTGCTGTAATCTGGACTGGCTAACACAGGGGGTCCTCCCAAAGCTTCTTTAAGCTTCTGGAATGTCTGCTCACATGCTGGGGTCCACACTACCTTATCTAGCCTGTTCTTCCTTGTCAGATCTGTGAGGGGAGCAGCTATGGTACTATAAATGGGGACGAACGTTCTGTAGTACACTGCTGCCCCTAAAAATGCCCTCACCTGCTTTTTAGCAACAGGTGCAGGCCATGCCTTAATGGCTTCCACTTTGGCAGGTTCTGGCCTTATCTTACCACTCCCCACTCTATGTGCTAGGTAGGAGACCTCTGCCATACCCATCTGACATTTGCTCAGCTTAATGGTCAGCCCTACCCCTGTAGTCTGCCCAGCACCTCCCTGACATGCTGAAGGTGCTCTGGCCAGTAATGGCTGTAGATGGGAATATCATCCAGGTAAGCAAGGGCAAACCCCCTTGCTCCTGCTAGGATATAATCTGCCAGCCTCTGGAAAGTTGCTGGGGCATTCTTCATCCCAAAGGGCATCTTTGTGAACTCATACAAGCCAAAAGGAATCATAAAGGCTGACTTCTCTCGAGCACTGGGAGTCAAGGGCACCAGCTAGTAACCCTTGGGAAGATCAATGGTTGTAAGATACTTAGCCCCACCCAGCTGCTCTAGGGCCTCATTTGTCCTAGATATGGGGTAAGCATCTGACTTTGTGTGACTATTTAATTTTCCGTAGTCCACATAGAACCTGGTGCTGCCATCCTTCTTTGGCACCAGCACCACTGGGGGAGGCCCAAGGACTGTCAGACTCTTGAATCAACCCTAGTTCCAACATCTCCTGTACC
Organism: Protopterus annectens; assembly: GCF_019279795.1. Classification (NCBI taxonomy): domain Eukaryota; kingdom Metazoa; phylum Chordata; order Ceratodontiformes; family Protopteridae; genus Protopterus; species Protopterus annectens. The sequence goes on along the minus strand of NC_056737.1, from coordinate 609,526,242 downwards.
TCCTCCCTCAGAGTCTGTTTAACTCTCTCAGGCACTCAATAAGGGGCCGGCCTAATAGGCCTTTGGGGTCCTGTATCCACATGGTGCTGCCCCAGGTGGGTGCACCCTGGTTTCCCAGTGAACATGTCCCCAAATTCCTGCAACACTGCTCGGATTTCTCGAACCTGGGTAGGAGATAGCTGCTAGGACATTGCTACCCCTTCCACCGAGGTGTCAGCTGCTGGGACATTGCTACCCCTTCAGCGAGGTGTCAGCCCAAGCCTCCCTGAGGAGATCAGTCCCCAGATCTCCCTCAGACTCCTCCTGCAGTCCACTGCAAATGCTCAGCACAAGGGCCTCCCTATCATGGTAAGGTTTCATCATGTTAACATGGTACAATTTGTGCCCCTGCCTTCTGCCTAGCAGTTCCACCATATAGTTACCATCACTTACCTTTCTTATCACCTTCTAGGGTCCCTCCCAAGCTGCTTGCATCTTGTTGTGTCTGACAGGAATAAGAATCATTACCTGCTGCCCCACAGCATACTCGCTAGCTCAAGCATTCCTGTCATACCACAACTTTTTCTGTTGTTGGGCTTCTGCCAGGTTCTCCTGGGCCAAGCCCATGAGTTCCCCGAGCCTTGTCCTGAGGTTTAGGATGTATGCCACAACAGACTCCTTGTGAGACTCGCACTCACCTTCCCACTCTTCTCGAATTAAAGCTAGAGGTCCACTCAACCTATCCCGATACAGCAACTCAAAGGGTGAAAAACTTGTGGATTCCTGGGGAGCTTCTATGTAAGCAAACAGATAGGGCAAATATTTGTCCCACTCCCTCTTAAACTGATCTGCAAATGCCCGTAGCATGGACTTGATTGTAGAGTTTAACCTCTCAACAAGACCATTAGTCTGGGGATGGTAGGGGGTGGTCTTCATGTGCTTCACCCCACAAGACTTCCACAGACAAGCCAGCAGGTCTGATATGAAATTGGCACCTTTGTCAGTCAGTATTTCTTTTGGGAAACCTACCCTGCTGAAAATCTCTAACAAAGCATTTGCCACCTTCTCTGCCTCAACGGAGGACAAAGCCACTGCCTCAGGGTATGGTGTAGCATAATACACTACCACTAGGATATACTTTTTCCCTGTGGAACTTGGGGTACTCAGATGACCCACAATATCCATAGCTACCCTCTGAAATGGCTCCTCAATCACAGGCAAAGGCATCAAAGGTGCTCTCACCTTGTCTCCTGCCTTGCCTACCTTTTGGCACTACTCGCAGGTCCTGCAGTACCTTGTTATAGCTCTGGAAATTCCAGGCCAATAGAAGTTCTGCATAATATGCCTCTTTGTATGTTTCATGCCCATATGACCTGTAAAGGGAATATCATGGGCTATGGCTAGAAGCACCAGACAGTAGGCTCTAAGCACTAACAACCGCTGTACTCTCTCACCTTCTAACCCTCCCTCAGGCGTCCACTCTCTCTACAGTAACCCTTTGTCCCAGTATACAAATTCCCCCTTTCCTTGGGAATCAGGTGCCTCCCTCGGGCCTTGCAATGTAGGGTCTGAGAGCTGAGCCTGTCTCAACTCTCTCCTGGTAACCCTTCCCAGCTCCCCTTCCACAGGAAGTCTGGCATTGTCTGACAGTGGTGCCTCACTGTCAGCCTGGGTACTACTACTCACCTCTACCTTTGCAGTCACTCTGTCCAAGGGAACATCAGTACCCACAAGCAGCTGTGGCTCACATTCAGTCTCACTGCTGCAGAGTAGCTCCCTCCATGAAGTAACCACCTCAGCAGTCCTGGCTGCAAGTATACAGTCTGTCTGGTTCTCCCCCAGGCTATCAGACTTACCTGCCTGTCTCCTAGCCTGACTGCGTGTTAACTGCATAAGCACTTGGTACTGCCTCATCAAACTCCTTCCCTATCAGGACATATGCAGGATGGTAGTTTGGTACCCCTGTTGTCTCAAGACAACCTACTATTGGCATTTTGTCTTTCCCACTTACTGGCTCCCTCACCTTTTGTTCCCCACCTTGCCTCCGTGGACACCTGTATGCCACATGGCCCCACTGGTTGCATTCAAAACATTTAATCCTAGCTCCTGGACATGTACCTGGACTACTGGCTTCCCCTGCTACTGGCAGATTCTGTTGGGGCAGTCTGTGCTACCCACCATGGGTTCCTTTAGACCCATGAGCAGTACTGGGGGTCCCTTTTCTGTGCAGTGCTGCCCTGCTTGCCAGGTATAGGTCTCCCTTCTTCCCCAACTCATCTGAAGTAGCACATTGTCTATCAGCTAACCACATCATCATGTCCTCAGGCAAAGTGCTAAGGGCTTGTTCCCTCACTAAAAGGTCTGCCAGCCCTTCAAAAGTGGTGAACTAACATCCACTCAGCCACCTATGGAAATAAGTGCTCAGTTCAGCAACAAATTCACACACACTTTCATCTGCCTTGCTTCTATGCTCACAAAACTTTTTCCTATACATTTCAGGTGTTAGAATTGTTTAAGTTAACAAATGCTTTTTAACACTATAATCAAAACATGCAACGTCAGACATTTTTGACAAAACAGTTACAGCTTTACCATGGAGTAAGGGGGACAGGAACCATACCCAGAGCCTTTGGTCAACCCCATACTGTTTGCATACCCTCTCAAACTTATGAATGAAACTATCAAAATGATCCCCCTCTTTAAACTGTGAAAGAAATTTACTACCCTGTTATGCTTCTGGGGTCCAGTTACTCCCTTCCCCATTACCTCCATGACTCTGGTGAAGAGTCAGCATCTCCTTCTCATGTTGCCTCTGCCTCTGCCTCTCCTTTTCCTCAGCTTCCAGACATAGAAGTCTTGCATTGCCCTCACTCTCTAGACATCTCAGTTGCTTCTATTTCTACACACCTGGCCTCCAACTCAAGTCTCTTTAGCTCCAGAGGGATTTTTAAGTCCTCTGCAGGAAGGTTGAGCTGTCCATTCTCCGAGGGTATTATAGCTCCACTGCCAGTCTGATTGTCCTCCTGGTTGCTGTTTTCTGATGCAGCTGTAACCAAGGCTGCAATCAGGTCTGCCTTAGTCAGGTTTCCATGCACCAGTCCCCTAGCCTGGCACATCTCCCCCAGCTGGCTACTTGTCAGCTTTCCATAGTCGTCTGCTGACATGCTGCCTTCTCACCCTGACTAACTAAGCTAACAAAAGAAATAAAACAATTGTGATCTGAACTCTGAGTATTCAGTGCGTGGCTGATTTAGAGTACAAAACACCTTCAAACCTCACTGTACCCAAGCTACAGGAATTCACTCTACCCACACCACTACAAGTCAATTAGTATTTGCCAACTAATTAATATGTGATGTGGATATCCTACCTCTTCCAAACAATTAATATGTGATGCCCGTGCCCTGGCCCAGCAATCAAGGAGCCTCAATCCTCACCACTAAACACCAGTGAGGAGCGTCTCAAACAGGAGGAAAGGATAACAAATACACACAGTAAAGTGCAATTTCCCTTAAAAGCACACAAAGATCACTGTCAGTCCAGGGCTGGTTGCTCCCTTGCTCTCCAGGTCCCCAATAAGACTCCCCACTGACACAGCTATAGGTCCAGATCTCAGCCAGCTGGGCAAGCTAAAATCTCCAGCATCCTCTCTGTCCAACCAGTGCTTTGTGTCCCTGCCCAAGCAGCTGACACACACACACTTTGACATAAGAGTTTATACAACCACACAGGCACTTCTGGGGAAGGCTAGCATAGGTTCTCCAGCTGTGCCCCTTTTACCCAGACTATATGGTCAAAATCACTGCCACAACCCAGCTAATATTTATCAGCTACTCAAAGGCCCTTAAAAGGATGTCCAATTATTACCGTGCAATATTATTATCCAATTGGTAGTATAGTTAAACAGTCAAGGCTTATTAAAGTGACTTGGTACAAGATCCCCATATACATGTAATGTACTATTAGAACTTGACTTATCTCTACACAAAACCGCCACAGATAAAAGGGTTTAAACATATTTAATAAATAATGAAAACCACAAGACAATACTTTCTACTACACAGTGCTAGTCAAGAGTTCAGAGATCACAGAGAAATACTTAAAATAATTCAGTAGTACAGTTCTGACATTACAGAAAAACAAAGTCTAATCTTTCTAGTTTCTACCTATTTCTAAGAGAAAAACACAAGTCTAAGATAACTTACATATAGAAACAGGCAGAGTGGTGATGAGTTGGATGGTCAAGACAATAATGCTTAATGCCCTCTGATTCTCTCCGTTTTTAAAATCACATTCCTGGTTCCCATTACATCATTCTTCACACTTCCCTGGGTTCCCAGGCTACCAGAAACTACATTTACATTCTTAACATCTCCTTGTGTTATCTTGCAGCTGTTCAGGAAGCAGAGCAATAAAAATACATTTGCATGTTTAAATCTAGCAATTTAACTCTTGGTTAAAACAATAGAAAGAATGTCTTCATCTAGATGGGCTGGAGCCGACTTTAGATCAAAAGGTCAAAACATGCTTTTACGTGGTCAGTAGAGAGCACTGTTGTCACATTTTTTGCAGTTCCACATCTAACAGCAGTTTTTTTCATTTAAGACAAGTCTGTGTCTTATGTTAATAGTTACAAATGATAGAATTGTAATTCTATCTGGCTAGGCTGGCAGCCTTCACATATATAAACATCCTTATTAATTCACAACTAAAAGAGTGACATGGGTACTTGTATTTTAATATGAAAGAAAACAAATCACAGTAACTTTTTCATGTAGTATACACATGTCCTTTTCATCAATTATCATTCACTTCACCATTACACACATTGCTCAGGTCCTTCTTTTCCTTACATATTATTCTGCATGTATTGCTTGCTCCCACAAATACAATTTACTTCTATATAATTTGCTATTTTCCTTTTTTCTAGTAATCCACCCTCAATTCTTTTATCTTCTGTACAATATTCAGTACTTCAACTACAGCTGCTTTACAATTTGATTTCCAGTTTATTTAATTTTTTTTTTTTTTTGCAGCCAGTAGCATTAAACTTACCTTACTATGTTTAGGCAAGTCATCTCAAAAGAAACATTCCCTGGGTTATAACCATTTGCTCTCCTAGGATTTCTGATAAAGTACTCTGTAAGGAATTTTTAAAATCTGCCAACACATCACACTTTCAAAATGCATGTTTCGATTTACCACTCCCTTTTCCAGCACACCTCCAGCATTTGCTGTATACCAGACAAAAAATTCCCTGAAGAGTGTTTAGGGTATAAACATTATCTATGAAATGCTTTCAACCAGTAGTCCTTAACCTTCTGGAATTTGTTGCATACTTGGGAAAAATACAGACGTATTTCCATTGCTCTACAATGTTTTATATAAACCTACTAATTATATTTTTTACAAGCTCCTCTTGTTCTAGACTTGACTAAAATGCAACCATAGCTGGTCTTTCACTTAGTACTCCCCTATCCCTTGCTGTTTGCCTATATTCTGTTATCAGTCCCTGGTATCCCTTGCTCTTTGCTTATATTCTGTTATCAGTCTCTGGTATGGAAGGTAATCTCTAACCTGCAGTCCAAACATTCTACTTGGCTTCATCCCACTCTATTAAATTTTCCCTCCTTTACTTATTTGTTCCCAATATTTTGGTTCCTTTGCTACTTTTCTCCAGTAAGTTCCATCTCCCCCTGCCTATTTTCTGTACCCTTACTTGAAATTATCCCTATTGGTAAAATCTCCTTTCTTCATTCCAGTGTTGGCTTACTTCTTCGAATGCCCTCAGCTTCTTTATGAATAGAAAATTCTGTATGATTATTATTATTCTCCATAAGGACCTGCATCCAAAATCCTACTTTCTCCTTACTTATTGAACTCTCCTATCTATTTCTTTTACCTTTCTGCAACTATACCGCTCTCATTTTTTACCTTAAAAATCACTTTATCCTGGCTTTCAAAAAAAAAAAAAAAATCAACATTTCTTTTACCTTTCTGCAACTATACCGCTCTCATTTTTTTACCTTAAAAATCACTTTATCCTGGCTTTCAAAAAAAAAAAAAAAAAAAATCAACACTTACCCATTCTAAGCAGTTTGTGAACATAATGGAATAAGAATTTTGCACTGTTTAGTACTGAAATCAGTTGTTCAGAGCCAATTTTGAATAACTGTGCTACACAAATATGAGTGCTCCCCAAAGCCAATGGCTTCCAGAACTTCTACAATACCTGCTCTTTCCTATAACAGGTCAAAAATGTTATCAGCTTCAGTCTAGGTTTCTCATTTTCAAGTTCAAATTCAGTAACAGTAAAGATTCTTGAAGTAGTGTTATTTTCAAGATTTTTATGTAAGTCCTGCCCACAGTGCCATTGTTTTTCACATATCATACCCGCTACTATGCAGTCTTACATTTCTCTTTCTTGGCTTGTTCTTTCTTTCTCATATCCATTCAAGTCCCCATTCACTCACTTTATCTTGAACCTTACAATCTGACCAGTATTATAAAACAGCATGATGTACAAAACAAAAAAAAACAAAAAAAAAAAAAAAGGAGGAGGAGGACAAAACTGCATAAAGCAAGGGACTGTAGTGCAAATATATTTAGGACAATAATCCACAGTGCCACTTACAACAGTGATGTATAAAATTCCCCTCTAGCTGGAATCACCCCAGAACCAAATCCCAACATTAGAATATGTGCTAAACAACCAGCAAGCCAAACCAACCACAAGCCCTCAAAACACACATTTATTTGATCAAATAAAATCACGATTGAGCGCTTTTGTTTGTTTGCACAGACGTCATCAGAACCATGAATGAAACACTTGCACTTATTTTTAAAGTTTTCTCTCTTCCTTCCAAAATGATTGAAACAACACATCCCCAGAAAGAACCGATCAAAGTGTAATTTCATGACATCCAAAGACACCAACTGGTCTGGAAGATGATAGCTCCACACAAATACTGCACGGCTCGAACAGGTTACAAAATATTTATTATCAACAGCAAAAACGAAAACAAAAACAGGAAAATTAACAGTTAAGCGCTTTCATCTGATAAGACAGACTTTATCAGAACAATGTAATCGTAGTACTCAATCGTTTAAATGCACATTTAGGTGCCAAAACATTTTTAAAAAGTTTAAAAAGACAGTACTGATTTTGAATCATCACTGACAACTAACAAACTTGATCTTGCTATCAAAAACATACCCAGTTTAGTAGCACTTATGTTGTCACTATAAAAACTCTTAAAATATAAAGTATATATACAAAATATCTGAAAATGTTGACCTAGTAATATAAACTTGTCCAATGATCAATGTATGTATAAAGCAAAAGATGTAAATAAAACGTGATAAAAACAAAAATAAAAAAATCACATCCCTCAATACATATATAAATGTAGAAAATAAAATGACATATACACATCTCAACCTATGCATAACAATGCATACAATAATAAAGATAAAACCTTATGCCATAACCAAAAATGGTTTAATGCTGATGTGATTGTTGATGCCCGGTGGCCTCGTGGCATCAGTTAAAATCTGCCATTTGCTCTCTTTCATACCCAAGAGAGCTTTCCAATTGCCACCACAGGATAATATGTCAACATAATCAATAATGGCAAATTTAAAATAGTGTGTGTCCCCACTTGAGTAAATGTCGATATAAAGCATTATTTTTATCTTTAACCCTAATACTATACAAATGGTCATATATGCGTCGCTTAAACTGTCTCTCTGTTTTTCCTATATAAAATGCAGAGCATAATATACATGTTGCTAAATAAACAACAAATTTGGTGTTACAATTTCCCGCCCTGCACTTTATATTCCAGTTTTATAAACAAACTTTTTCCAATGATTATTTGGAATTTAGTAGTAATCACCCTCAGTATGTATTCAAAAATGTTTTTAAGGGGCAGTGCATCAGGGCAGCCCATATGTCTTCGACTAGAGAAGTTATGAATAAAGAACTGGACTTCATTAAGTCTATGTTCACCAACAGGGGGTACCCCAGTTCCTTATTGCTTGACGTTGTCAACTATGTAAGAAAAGAATGGGGTAAGAAATATCCACCTTTATTGGGTAATCCATCGCTTATTACAACAAAAAACGAAGGTATAGTATCTAATTCAGGTCATAGTAATCGGGTATGTGTGCTGATGTATTCGCCGTATGTGCAATACATTAAAAATATCATCAAGGGACATTGGAATTTGATTACTGCGGATGATGATACAGCAATGATATTAGGTATACATCATGTTTATAAAACTGGATCTAACATTAAGAGATTATTGGAAACTATGACAAACAAATCTGATAAGAAAAGGAAAACATTAGGCACTAAAAAATGTGGATCATGCAAGCAATGCCATGCAGTTAACGAAGTTGATGGATGTAAATTAGATGACTTTAACAGGACTTATATAAAGTGCAGGGCGGGAAATTTTAACACCAAATTTGTTGTTTATTTAGCAACATGTATGTTATGCTCTGCATTTTATATAGGAAAAACAGAGTGAGACAGTTTAAGCGACGCATTTATGACCATTTGTATAGTATTAGGGTTAAAGATAAAAATAATGCTTTATATCAACGTTTACTCAAAAGTGGGGACACACACTATTTTAAATTTGCCATTATTGATTATGTTGACATATTATCCTGTGGTGGCAATTGGAAAGCTCTCCTAGGTATGAAAGAGAGCAAATGGCAGATTTTAACTGATGCCACGAAGCCACCAGGCATCAACGATCACATCAGCATTAAACCATTTTAGGTTATGGCATAAGGTTTCATCTTTACTATTGTATGCATTGTTATGCATAGGTTGAGATGTGTATATGTCATTTTATTTTCTACGATTATATATGTATTGAGGGATGTGATTTTTTATTTTTGTTTCTAACACATGTTTTATTTACATCTTTTGCTTTATACATACATTGATCATTGGACAAGTTTATATTACTAGGTCAACATTTTCAGATATTTTGTACGTATACTTTATATTTTAAGAGTTTTGATAGTGACAACATAAGTGCTACTAAATTGGGTATGTTTTTGATAGCAAGATCAAGTTTGTTACTTGTCAGTGATGATTCAAAATCAGTACTGTCTTTTTAAAAATTTTCTGGCTCCTAAAAGTGTATTTAAACGATTGAGTACTACGATTACATTGTTCTGATGAAGTCTGTCTTATCAGATGAAAGCGCTTAACCGTTAGTTTTCCTGTTTTTGTTTTCGTTTTTGCTGTTGATAATAAATATTTTGTAACCTGTTCGAGCCATGCAGTATTTGTGTGGAGCTATCATCTTCCAGACCTGTTGGTGTCTTTGGATACTTTTACATAGATTCTACTATAGTACTTTCTGCTGTAATTTCATGACATCATTAATTTACTGGTGAAGTGCTCACTTTCAAGGCTTACTTTAAAAACTTATAGTGAAGAAAAAGCTGGAAAAAAATAACAAAAAATTATTAGTTTGGCATTGAGAAAGTAAACTGTACTAAAATAAAATAAAAATACAATAACCCCACATAAAACCAAGAGCAGCAATCACAACATACTGGCTCGTTTTCTCAGTTCACTAATGATTGAAATGCTATCACTGAGACTGGGTGAATTGGCTCCATCCAATCTAAGTTGCAAAAACATTTCCCGGTGTAAAATTTTGTTTTGCAGAAAGAGTGCAGTGGCAAGGCATTCCACTATATGCAGAGAGTTCACCAAATTTGTTTTTTTAGTACTTGAACAGATTCAGATGGCACCTTATGTTTGGGGACTGGTAAAACAAACTCTTGCACCAGGAAATGTTTTGGCAGCTTGGACTGGATGCAGCCAATTCACCCGGTCTCAATGATAGCATTCCAATCATTAGTGAACTGAAAAAACGAGCCAGTATATTGTGAATGCTGCTCTTGGTTTTATGTGGGATTACTGTATTTTATTTCAGTTCACTTTAATTTCTCAATGCCAAATTAATAGTTTTTTGGTTCATTTTCTGCTAGTTTTTCCCAGCTTTTTCTTGGCGAGAAATTTAAAGTAAGCCTTCACCAGTAAATCAGTGATGTCAAGAAATTACATTTTGATTGAAGCAACACACCCTCCAGAAACAACCAATCATTTTAAAAGGAAGTGAGAAAACGTTAAAAGAAAGTGAGAGAATTTCATTCATGGTTCTGATGTTGTCTATGTAAATTGATGAAAGCACTCAGCAGTGATTTCACTTGATCAAATAAATATGTATTTTGAAGATCTGTGGTTGGTTTGGTTTGCTAGCCGTTTTTGCTTTTTGAACTTAATGTTTTGCAGTCCTGCAGTACCATGCATTGAACCTATAATTCAATATATCAGCATCCCCCCACCCTGACCAATCCATTCAGTAGATGACAGGACTGCACTCTCATAGAAAAAAGAAATCACCTGTGAAATGTAGCCAGGGCTTCTATACAACAAATTCCAGAATGCAGCCCCCCCCCCACCATACACACACGCACACGTACACACAAAAAAGGGCTACTACTGACATGACAATACACCCTTAAGAGTTGACCCAGTTGTTCAGGGTTTGGGAACTTATGTGGACAGTGACCTAACTTTTGACCAATATGATGTGTCTATTGCTGTACGAAAGTCATTCTATACTGCACAGATTACAAACAAATGGATTGTGTCAAGATCTAGTGATGTCATTGTCTCAGTCCCCATTAGGCCAATCATTGAATATAAAGCCCCCTTTGCCATGTGTCTTGTCAGTCCAGGCACATTCAATGACTGGAATGCCTGCAGAGGTACCTTACTAAAGGATACAAGGTCTAAACCACATGTCCTACATGGACTGACTGAAAGCCCTGTCTCGTATCTAGCATACATTGCATACTCCGACTCATTACTGATGGATTTACTGCACATCAGCAAGTCAAATGGCATCAGAAATACTCTGTCTAGGGATTTAAACCTCTTCTGCAAAATCAACAAAACAGTTGGGAGGGACAGGTATTTCTTGAAAGGATACTGCTGTTCTGGAACAGACTCCCCATCTACATAAAATAAAGTTCATCCCTGTCAATTTTTAAGTGCTATTTAGATCTATGGATGGGACACAAAAAATTTACCCCAGAACTGCTCCCTCTAGTACTAATGAACAGAGGCAGATTTCAAATCCTTTACCCCATGCATGGGTTCCCTCAAATTATCTATGGTATCATCCCAGTTATTTTCATTAGGGGTAGTATATAATTATTGACCATTCGATGGGTAAGGCCAATCTAAAACCAAATGAGATACCCTATTTCGAGCATAAAAAGGGAAATTGACTAGGCTTAAAATGGTCTGAAAGGGCAGCTAGGCAGCTAGCCTAGTACCTACTTATGAACGTATGACAGGCTTAAAACAGAAAGAAAAAAAACATTAAGCCAAAATTACTATTTTTTTTTTAGAAAAGAAGTGTAAACATACGTGATGTATTATTATCGTCATCTACAATCACTTATGTACCACTTTGACGCTGTTCTCCTTACAGCCTATCAATACGATGCGAGGACACCACTAATTCTATCTTACTGCTGTGCTTGTGGGTAAGGGATGTACGCTTACAAATGTATGCTGCTGAAATAATGTGTCCGTTTGTATTCAATCTGTTTAGCTAATAGATACCATTTACCATTGCTGCATACTTCAGGGCTTTAGGTAGCACATTATAGCTGAACACAGGACCAAATATTAGACATTAAATGATATCTGAAAATAATAAATAGCCCTGGCTCAGGGTATATGCGCCAGCCCTTCTAAATATGCCTACTACTATCTCTTAATTTCATCTAGTTGAAGCATGCTGCTGGCCGAAGATGGCAACATTATGCGTTACAGTTTATACTGCATGAATGAAGTCTATATTATCTATTCAGACCATCACTTTGAAAACACAGAGGGTCAATGTATGCATGAATGATGTCAGCTTGCAGCTACCTACAGTTAAATCCAGTCCTAGCCTGCATGTATTTTGACTTTACACTGATGTGGGAGAGAATGGTTATTTACTCTTGTAACCAGAAATCTGCTGTTTAAGTACGTTATGTAAATACCATTTTATCAAGTACATCAATTGCATTCTAGTACAGTATAACTCTGTATACAGGGGAACAATAGCACGATGTGCTTTTATAAACCGCACTACATTGCGGACCACATACAAGACATATTGTTCTAACTTACTTAAGGATTACTCACGATGTTTATGCCATCTTGGCCCATCTACAAGTAATACAAACAGTGCAAGGAATGCATAATGAAAGTCTTGGAAATTTAAAATGGAAGCTTACAGAAAATTAAGATTTCTGATGTGAAATGACCATATTAATTAATTACTGCAATAAAATGTGTTTGTGTTTCTATACACTTACATTTAACATGTCTGCGTATCTGAGTATGCAGATACATTTTAAAAAGAACATAAGATTACATTAGTATTTTATTTACTTATTTGTTAATTGTGCTGGTGAACTGATTCAAATGGAAAGACAGAACCTGGGTAAAGGTAAAAAAAAACAAGACTTAGATGCATTCCAGCATCCTTTATCATATTTTGCGTACAGTGAGCAGTATTCACAAAAGCGTAATTACATTCAATAATGGTAAGGTTAGAATACCGAAATAGTTAGAATCTCATGCTTTTAGAAGGCTATTCAGTATCACCAGTACAGGGAGTATGCATCAAGCAGCATTTATAAAAATGAATTACATCCACTTTAAAAATGCAGCTATAACACCAGACATTAATATATCCTTAATAGTAATTTAAGCACACTCATTTACAGTCACCAACTACTTAATTGATTGTTCAAATATTTACAAAAACATGAAATTTATAATAATATAAAATGAATATCGCATGAACAATTATTAATATATTTTTACCTGCACTACACTTAGCTCAACTATCAATACAGTTGTGTTTGTCACTGTGTAAGCTTTAAGAGAAAATCTTTTAGTACTTTGTATGTAGCATGGTTTGGGAACTATTGAAGCAAAGATGAATAAGTAATACTTGAAGCCTACAGGTGTCAGTAGGATGTAACTGCAGAGGCATCTTGAGACGTCACTCAGCTGTAATGAGTTAACTGGGAAGATATTGCGGACATCTGCAGTGAAGCAGATTGCTCACCCAACTGCATAAGGGTAGGTTACAGCCCTCAAACATCCCCACAGCCAGGATGTCAACAACAGCACAAAGGATCTTCAATGCTGCCTCTCCAAATAGGTTTTACCAATGCACTTTTGGGAGAGTGACAATGAAACAGGAGCAAACAGGCTCTAGTCCAGTACAGAGAGGCCTGATGGTTGGCTGGCACAGGGGCAAAGAAGTAACTAGAAGTATCCAGGGGGAAAAAATTCAAATGTTTTTTGAGCTGTACTTTTCACAAACCTTATGAATGTTAAGTGTGTGAAACATTTTAAATAATGTGTGAACTATTTAAAGTCAAATATTTAACCTCTTTTGAATAGTTTGCAACACATATCCTTTGAAATGAACTAAATCACTACCCATAAAAATAAACATCAGCAGCACTTCAAATATCTTCTCTACTAAATGATACCTCTCATCTCCCAAACACATGCCACATTGGAACTTAGTACAAACAGAATGGCCCAATCCAGTTTAGAAAATTTCCACATTTTCTTGTGAACTCCTTTATGAATGATGGAGAAATGTGTGACCATAAAAAAGTGACTTAACTGTTGAACATTGCTTCACTTAAACAGGCAAATTCTATTACCCTGATTAATAAAACAAACACAATTTAATTTTGGTTTGCCTTAATTCCCAGGTCATATGGAAGACGAAATAAATTTATTTTAGGTGTGCCTTTTTTCCTCCATGACATCATTTTTGTATGAATCCCTGTGACTTCTGCAACAGCTGGTCTCACCTTTTTCAGTTTTGGTATGCAGTTGCACTAAGCTTTGTCGATGCATAAATTACTCCTGGTTTCATGGCGATTAAGCAACCTAAACAAAAATTATCATGAAGCACTACCAATATATCTTTTGGGGAAAGGGCAACACAAAGAAGAAGCTAGACCCAAATTCTGCTGTACCTCCTGCAAGACTGACATTTGTGATCACAAGTTTTACATATGCACATTAAACATGCTAGTTTTCTTACTATTCTGACTTCCATGCAGAAAAATGGAACATTATAAGATACCATGCAGAAGAAATGAATTTGCCATTGAAAAAGGGGACTGTAAATCTATTACCTTTTGTGCAAAGCTGCTAACTGCGCAGCAGCAGCAGTTAGCAGTGTCGTTTATAGTAGCAAATGCTTAAGTTTGTAAAACTTGCCCATCTAGCTAAAGACTTAAACCTCTAACACAGAAAGACGTTTCACAGAGCTAAGCTTAGGGCAGCTAGTTATCACATCAAACAAAACTAATAGCAGATCATAACACAATCTAACATCTAGCCTTAACCCCAGACACCACTCAGTTGACCCCTATGAAACAACGTCCCTAAACCATAAGAGTCCAACTCTAATACAGGTCCTTACAACTTTGATATACAATTTCCCTATGTCTCTTTGGCTAGATTGTCTCAGTATAACCTTATCGACAAATGTAGCAATTATTTCATATACTCGGACAACTTTGTAATCCTTAAAGAAACAAAGTATGTAAAAGAGACATGTACATACAGTCATAGCTTCCTTGGAGGCAAAGATTTCACTTACAAACAAACTTGTCAAGAACACATACACTACATCTTTCACACATACTGTTCACCAAACACATAGACCTTGTTTTGATACACTTATAAGAAACATTCCCAAACCTCAAAGACCTCCTAAGCCGTCAAATGGCAACACCAATCCTCAGCAATTACTAAAGCACATACTAAAAGCAACACTTAACACCATGCATAAGTCTACACCCAATGATTCCCCAAGAACAAAGCCCACAAAACAAGTACTCATTCTATTCTATAAGAGACAGAATGCTCCTTTCAACAGGCTGGACAAGAGATGATAATGGTTAGCTGCCTGCCTGGAGCTAAGATCTGCAGTATCACTCATGCACTTGAGGTATTGCACAATAGGTACCAATATGATTCTATCATAGTTCATGTAAGTAAAGCTGACTTGATATCTACCTCACTGGACTATAAGAAGAGACACAGTGGATCTCACTGAATATCTTGTTACAGACATATACATGACTTGCACTGAGTAGCATTCTGCTTCATCAAGGATGATTCCACATGCCACAGTACCAACAGAAAATGACTTAATAATTGGCTTAGTTTCCACTATCACTCTAAGGGGATCCAATATCTATCAGCATTGGAGGACATGGTTAACAGACCACATTGCTTTGCCAAGGATGGTCTGCACCTGTCACCTCTGGGCTTTTGGATATTGGCTAAAACTTTATCCATCCCCTCAGAGCCTTTTTTAGGCAAAGTCAAAATGACAAAACTACCAATACAGCAAAAAATCAAAGCAACCTTAAGATATTACTGCTCAATGTCAGTATACTAAACAAGAAACTCAACACCCTACAATCTCTCCTCACCCTGGAGAATGTAGACATCTAATGCTGTTACTGAAACTTGATTTAAAGTCACAGAAAGTATTCTGACAGATCAAGGCACCAGTGCTTTCCACACATTTAGACTAACAGCAGCACAGACAGGGGCTAAAGGTGGAGGTGTCACGATCTATATTAGAAACAAATACAAGTCCCAGTTGGTTAAACAGGATGATGCCCTGGAGTTAATTCACAACCAAGTCTCCAAAGACAAGGCCTCCTTACCATGTCCTGGCCAGCTACAGGTCACCCTCTTATGGCCCACGAAGCTCACAATTCTTAAGTAGACCACCAAGAGGCACTCACTAACCAACCAACCAAATACCTAATCATGGGAGACTTTAACTACCCCTCTATAGACTGGAAAAGAAACATTGCCTCTAACTTGCAAGCACAATTTTTCCAGGACTTCATCAACACTAACATCCCGGACCAGATAGTGCACATTCCAACCACAGGATGAAACATACTGGACGTAGTATTCACCGATATGGGAGAGAGTTGCACCGCCCACCCCTTTGTCATGTCCTCATTGCTGAGCTCAGACCACAAACTTGTCTCCCTTGAAATAAATATTAACTTCGAAAACTCAACTAATCCCATAACAGTTAGGAGCTATTCTACAGCACCCTACCCCTTAAGTGACAGTTGGTCAAAATTCACATCTCCACCAAACCTCGAGAACACAGCTACCTATGCAGAATTATTCACAGAAACCCAATACAAATATTTAAATGGTTGCATTGAGGCTACTGAACCTACCAAAAGTAAACTCACATATAACATAAAAATTAAACCCTGGTGAAATCCTTACCTTAACAGGGTATATAACAAAAGAAAAAAAAAGTCATGGCCAAAATTAGAAAGAGAAACTCAGAGACAGCAGCTCTCTGATTCAACAAATCATGAAACTAAGAGGTATAATAAAGTCCAACAAGGCCAACTACAGGGTCAGAATAGTCTCCCAGGCCAAGAACAAATCACAAGGCCTTCTTCAGCTATGTCAGGAACATTAAAGGTAACACACAGCAGTCTGCAGAACTGGTGGTAAATGGCATAGCCTTCACAGACTGAAGTGACATAGAGAATCAACTGGCTGATAAATTTAGCTCTGACTTCACCCCACCACTATTCTCTGTGAAATCCCTTCTAGCATAGCCCCCAAAAATCAACAGGAGCAGGTCCTGGTGGCATTCGCCAAGGTCAAAAATACTGCTTCAATGGCCCTTGTCAATATTCCTGGATGCTTCATAAATAGCCTAAAACATGACCTAACAGGACCAGTTGAGGCACTCTTCAACTACACCTCAAAACAGCTTATGTGCAAGATACATGGAAGGCTGCAACAGTAATCCTTCTTCATAAGGGTGGATTGTCAACTGACCCCCAAGAACTACAGACCCATCACTCTGACAGGTCTAATATACAACACCATGGCACAAATTATCATGGAAATGATCATCAAGGACACTGTCAACTTACAGACACTGGACTTATCCCAATTTGACTTTGTTAAGGGAAGGTCTTGCCTATTCAGCCTGGTAGACTTCTTCAAGAGGGTCACCAAGGCTATGGATAAGGGGAAAATAGTGCATACTGCCTACCTTGACCTGGCCAAGGTATTCGATACAATACCACATTAAGGTATTGTTGACAAACTCTCAGAACTAGGCACAAATCCCTACATAACTCACTGGATTGCTGTCTGGTTCACAGAGAAGACCCACCTCAACCAGGAGACTGGTACCCAGGGCTCATTGTCGGGACTGCTCTTATTTGTCATCTACTTCTCAGACGTCAAGGCTAATATCAAAGGCCACTGGCTCACCAAGTTCAACAGATGACTGTAAATTGGGAGCTATGACAGATTACCCCAGGACACCATCATCTTTATAACACAAACAAAAGATTGGTGCCACAGTTCATGGATTAAACCTCAACATGAAGAAGTACATTATAGTGCCCTTTGGGAAATCATCCACCAATGCCAATTACTCCAATAAAATACCCTTTAGAGTTGACCTGGTAATTAGTGATCTGGGAACATATGTAGATAGTAATCTGGCCTTTGACTAACACGTAGCCAAAACAGTAAGAAAATCATTCTATGTTGTCAAATTCATAAGCACTGGCATGGTATCCCAGTCAAGGAACAAAAAAACAACAGACAGGCAGATACGATAATGGAAAATAAAACTTTAATCACTAGAAGACAAGAAAAAAATCATAAACGCTTTAACTTAATCACCGCATTTTTGAAACCTTTTACATGTCATCTGCTGTACTAAGCGCTAAGGGAAACCACTTTAATACACAGTACCATGATTCCCTGACCAAAGGCAACAATTAATTAATGAATAAAAATAATACAAAAATATAAAATACAGACTTATACTGAAAAATTGGTATAGGACATTCATTATACCACAACACTAAAATTCAAATAGCAATAAATAAAAAATATAATATAAATAATGATCATGAATAGTATGGCAACCATTTGATATTTCAACAATTCTTCTTCTTTCGGCTTTTCCCAGTTAGGGGTCACCATAGCAGATCATCTGTCCGCTCATGATTGGCAGTGGAGTTTTACGGTGTCGAGTTGCCAGCCCGGCACGCAACCTTCCACAGAAGGCACACACACGCACACACTCACACCTAGGGCCAATTTAGAGTGTCCAATTCACCTACTGCATGTCTTTGGGATGTGGAAGGAAATCAGAGCACCTGGAGGAAACCCACCCGACCACAGGGAACACATGCAGACTCCGCACAGAAGACACCCCAGCTGAGAATTGAACCGGAGAACCTCTTGCTGTGAGGTGATATTTCAACAATTCTACAGGAACAAAATAAAGAGATAAAGGGCTCCCTCCAGTGGTGAAAAATATAAAAGCTAGGTTTCTCTACAAAAAAATACCTTGAATTAAAACCATTTCTATTATAAATAGTTTAAATAAATTCAAGTATATAAAAATGCAAAAAAATACATGTATAAATGATGTAAGTGAATATGAGTAATAAAAAATTTTTGTTACAATACTTGTTTAGACATCTATCATAACCAGGCATCTCTCAGTTTCACGACAGGGGCTAGAGAAACACTCTCATTCAGCCTGGGTGTTTTGTTAGCCGCAAGAATCAACTGCCAGTACAACTCCTTATATTCTATGGTGTCCTCCCAGGGTCCCCCTCTAATATCAGTTGGAACCTCCTCTAATACAAAAATCCTAAAAACTTAGCTCCTACACAAGCTAAAGTATGTTTAAATAAGGCATCCCTATATCATAGTTGCGCTCAAATTCTAATTTTTAACTTTCTCTCCATTTTCCTAACATAAAAGCTGTACAGATGTCACATACAGCAAGTAACCTATATCAACTTTCTTGCAATTAGAGAAGGTTTTCTCAAACAGATATTTCCCCCTACTTGATATAAATATTTCATTCCCTTCAAAAACACTGAGGCAATAAGGGCAGCACCCACATTTATAAGTTCCAGTCTTATTCTGACTCTTCTTCAAGTTAGCCAAAATACCTCCCTCAGATATATCCAACAAACTTAATCCCTTCTGGAATATAAATTTAAGAGACCTTTTAAAAATCCTCTCAAGTTCAGACAATCTACTAAACTGGGTCCATTCTCTAGTAATAATTGTTCTAATTGTGCCAGCATCCCCACTAAAGTTGCTCAAAAAGGCACCCTTGAATTCACCCAATTCACTACCTAACCCACATTCATTTAAACTATCTTCATTTAATTCATCACCAATATTAATACTATCCTTTCCCAAAATCTGTGCAAATCTACTAGTTCTACCAGCCACTACCTCAGTTTTTATAGTTTCTATCAAACTGAGGGGATATCCTCTTTCCAAGAACATATTTTTTAACAACTCACATTCCTCTTCGGCAGCTTATGAATAGTGACATCTAAAAAAATCATTCTATCATAATTTATATCATAAGTATTTTGCCATATTACTTATAAATGAAATTGATGGAATTTATCTACCTTTAGTGTCACACCAAAAGATACAAATATCATCCAGCTTCCGTTTATACAGTTTCCGACTCTTCACAAAAGGGGAATTAAATACATACCTCTCCTCCCATATACAGAGAATACTATTAGCATAAACTGGGGTGCAACAAGCGCCCATGTCAATCCCACTAACCTGATGAAAGAATCCCCCCTCAAAAGTAAATAAAGTTAATTTTCAGTACCATTTCCATAAGTTCAATACAGGTAAGAAATTCATCTTGTGTGAAGGTACCCCTCTTAGAGAGGGCATCCTTAAACTACTCCACACCAACATTATGTGGGATAATGGAAAATAAATCTACCACATCTATGGTAACAAAAATATTCCAAGTTTTACCATTCTTAAAAAAAAATCCCATGAGTCTTTAAGAATACTAGAGTCCCCCTGTCCATATTTTTTTATTTAAAATCCAAAAACTTAGCTAGGGGATAAGTCCTTGAACCACCAGCTGAAACAATAGGACTCAGAGGGGGTCAACCATATTTTTATATACCTTTGGTATGCCAAAGATGGAAGGTATCCTAGACTTATCCATACTTAAATAGTGGTAAGTATCCAAATCTATGGTACCTTCAAGCATCAACCCTCTAATATTCAGATCAATCCTTTTATCCACCAAGTTAATCTCATTCTTGGACACCCTGCAATATTTACTTTCATCTCCCAAAAATTACATCATCTTGGCTTCATAATCGATTTTATCCAGAATAACAATCCCACCTCCCTTATTGGGGCTTCATTATCCTGATATTCTTATTGCTTCTCAAATCATTTAACACATCCACCTCTTCCTTAGTTAAATTAGAGACAACCTTATCGGCATTAATGTCTTCCCTCAATTTTGTCTTCTTCTAATACTTCACAATTTTTTAATTGAGGGTGCAAAGGGGGATTATACACAGAATGTTTTCTTAACCTACTAGGCTCCTTCATATTAGAAGACATTTCTGGAAAAATTAATTCCAAGTTTTTCTTCCTTAAAAATAACTTGAGAGCTATAATTACTTTACTAATATCACTCCTAACACCGGGAACACATTTAAATCCTTTAGAGAGTAACTTAAAATGTACTGGTTTAATATTAATACCACTGCAATTAAAATGGTATAGTTAAATAAAGTAAAGTAAACTTACAACCATCCCTAATGATGCTATCGTTGTGAATATGGATAAAATTCAAAATCTCCCCCTCGTCTGTTTCTCCCTGTGGTAACAGAAATATTGAGGTGTCTTGCTTTTCAACCTCTCCGACCTGCGTAGAGAGTGAAGCTGTAAAGGGTTACTCACATCAAAGCTCTGCCGTTAATCATGACTACTATTATTGTAGGTATTATGACCATCAGCCTCTTCATCATTATTTCCTGCATATCCTCCCTAAAGTAATACTCATTATTCCAGTCCTTATAGGGCCCACATGGCCAAGGGTAACTCTTGCTTTCACTGTATTCTTCCAAATCTCTTTCAATTTTTTATATTTTCTATGCATCAAAAAAATTACATCTCTCATCCACTTTGCTCTTAATACTAAAATACTTCTCTTTTTCTTGCTCTATTCTGAACATTAACAATACAGTTATTAATGCATTCAATATGTACCAAAATGGTTGCCATATCTATTTCACTTTGCTTGATTATTGCCCTCATATCAAAACCACAGACATCAAATATCCTTAAAAGCTCCTTGTGAAGCTCACTACCATTGTTTGGAAATGTACAAACTCATAGCCCTTTAGGGACCACTGCCTCTTTGTATACATTCTTTCAAATAACTATTGTTCAGGCTTAAAGTCTTGTATATCAATAAGAGTTCATGGAGCTTTTTAATATTATTACTGTATGTATCTGCATAATTGTTAACCATATTAACATTTTGGTAATTAAAAACGATTTTGTCAGATAACCAGATGTTCAACCAATTAGCATCATACACAGTGCTATTAGCACGAATGGTAAAGTCACCTTGTAAACGTTTGGTAGTCCTTCCAGTTTGTTCACCATGGTTCTTCTGAATACTTTCATGTCCTCAGTCATTAGGAGAGGTTAAAAATATAATCGGAATTCCCTCAGAACGGATACTAGTAGAATCTGATTTCTGTGGCAAAATGACACTCTCTTTCATTGCCATATCTCCCACAGGTAAATTATGAACTCTTCCAGCCCCTGATGACATCACTTCCTGGTTACCATGATGGTTACCAGCAGAAAGAGAAGCTGAATGAACAAAACTGCTGCATATTGGTGTTAGCAATTCCACAAGCTGAGTTACTGTCAAATGATGCTTCTCAGGTCGCCAACATCTGCTCTTTTATTATTAATTTCATTGATCTGTCCGGCCACCTGCACTTCCAAATCCTCCATGGATAACCAAAACCAAAAAAACAAATAAGGGAGGAAAAAATCCAACCAAAACTAATACATTTATTTTTACTTAGTTGTTTACCAGGATAGTCCGACTGGACAACAGATGTCCGTTTTCAGCGGAGTCCTGGGGAGAAAAGCTCCACAAAGTTACAAAGTAGCTTAGTAAAAAGTGATTAACAATAGTTTAGAAAAAGTGATTAAATGAAAATACAGCACTTTAATTCAAACAGGCAGATACAATACCGGAAAATAAACTTCAATCCCTAGAAGACAAGAAAAAAAATCATAAACGCTTTAACTTAATCACCACATTTTCATCACCTTTTAGACTTCATCTGATGTACTAAGCACTAAGGGAAACAACTTTAATACACAGTACCATAATTCCCTGACCAATCAATGGCTCCAGTCATTTGTAGCCGTGAAACCCTCTTGCAGTATGTTAATAATTTGGGGAGTCAATGACAGCACCCAACTTACAGTCATCCACAAACTTAGTCAGCCACAGGCCTTTTTTCTTTGTCTGGACCTCAGAGAAGTAGATGGCAAACAGTAGGGGTCTCAAGACAGATCCCTAGGGAACACCACTAGTGACAGGTCTGCTGTTGGAGGTGGAGGCGCCTATTTTGCACTGGTGGGTTCTATCGCTGAGCCAGCTCGCCAACCACCTGATGAGACAGGGATTTACGCCAAGCTGTATTAGCTTTTCGATGATGCCCAAGAGGGGGATTGTGTCAAATGCTTTGGCCAAGTCAAGGTAAGCTGTATGTTGACTTTCCCTCATCCACGGCTTTGGTGACAAGTCTCAAAGAAGTCAACCAGGCTCAACAGGCAAGATCTGTCCTTGATAAATCTGAACTGGGTGGGGTCAAGTGCTTGGAGATTGCCTATATCCTTCTTTATGAGATCCTTAATAATACGCTCCTGACTTTACAGATCAAACTTGTCAAGCTAATGGGGCAATAGTTTCCAGGGTCAGTTGTGGCACCAATTTTGTGCAAGGGGATGACAATGGCAGATCTCCACTCTGCTGAAATGAAGCCTGTACTTAGGCTGTGGTTGAATAGGGTGCTCAATGGTGAAGCTAGTTCTTGCTGGAGATGATGCAGAATACAGCCTGGAATACTATCAGGTCCCATGAAAGCTGTGTTCTTTGCTTTGGATAGGGCCTTTAACACTTGATCTATGGAGATATGAGGTGCGGGACAAGTATCAGGGATGTCAAATGGACCTTTGTGGGGACATGGGGGTGAAGTTTGCACTGAATCTATCTGTTAGCAGGTTGGCTAAGTCAGCAGGATCAGTGTAATTGGTACCATTAAGTACTAATTCAGAACAAACCTGAGCTTTGCCAAGGAGGCTCCTAACATAACGGAAGAAGGCTTTGTGGTTTCCCTTTGTTTCAGACGCTAGTTTCAATTCATAATTGACTTTGGAGGTTTTCACTAGTGATCTAATTTGCTTGTTGAGGCTACGGACAGAATTTTTTTGTTCCTTTTCATCCTTGGACAACAGTTTCTTCCTTTTGTTGTAAAGCCTGTTGACAGAGGACGTCCACCAGAAAGGTTTGTGTTTCCTTGAGGAGCAGGTTTTAGTTCTGTTGAGTACGGCTGAGTTCATGCAGTTATACAGCATTGGCGTGCTGTTCAGCATAGTTGTTTGCATCCTCTGAGGGGGCAGTGGTGTCAAGCTACTGATACCTTCACTTAGGAGATTGTAGTCAGCCTTTGAGAAGTTTTTTAGCCTGGTTGGGGATGTGGACAGGATAGAAACTTCGAATGAGACAGACTGATGATCTGATCTCACAAGGGAAGAACTTACTATGGGAATGGTGCAGCAGTTGCCCATACTGGTGAGAACCAACTCCAGAATGTTATCTCCCCTTGTGGGGAAAGAGACGAACTGGTCTAGTGAGTTAGAACTGATGAAGTCAAGGAATCGTTGAGTGAGTGCATTAGTGCAGGAATAGTTCACCCAGTCTATGGTGGGGAAGTTGAAATCACCAAAGATCAGGGTATTAGGGGGTGACTTGATGGAGTCAAGTAGGTGCAGGTAGGAGGAGTGGCTGTCCTGAGTCATAGACGGGGGTCTATAGCTGGCTATACCTTGGATGAATGTCTTGGCAACTGTCAGTTGCAGCTAGAGTAGTTCTAGTGAATCATGTTGGCAAACCAGTCTGGAGGTGTGCTCGTCTTTAATGAAGACAGAGACATCACTACCCTTTGTCTTCCCGATCTCATTTTGAGATTGGAATGTGTGGAATGAGGTACAGCCTGGTAAGGCAGGGTGCTCTCCACAGCCTTGAACCAGGTTTCCGTGACTCCACAGATGTCGGCATCTTCCAGTGTGAGAAGAGCCTCCAGTGGGTGCATATTCAGGTTAAGGCTCCAAGCGTTAAGCAGCATGACCTTCAATTTGCTTTTTGACAGATCTTTTATGTTGGAAGATTTGCCTTTGGGACATTGCCTAAAAAGGGCACAATGGGAGAGGCAAGATCCTTGGCCAGAATCCAGAAGCCCAGGGGTGACAGGTGGAGGCCATCTCTAGCAAAGCATCAAGGCCTGTCAACCATCATCCCAGGCAGACAGATACTGGAGCCCCTTGGAATGACACCAGAATTTAAGCCAATTGTTGAAGTCAATTATTTTTTGTTGGTATTGTGGTATCATTCTTGGTGAAAATAGGATGCTGCTTAGGGCTAGGGTTATACGTGCCTCGGACACATACTCTGAGAGCTCAGTTATGTCTCTCTTCATATAGTCCAAGCATATTTATCTCAAGTCATTCACACCAACATGGACAATGACAGAGTCATACTTGTACCTGCTGTAGAGAGACTTAAGTGCGTGCTTGATGTGGCAGATTCTGGCACCTGACAGACAACTGACAGTGACCACCTCCTTGTCGAGCCTGGTGAGGGGGACATTGGTATGTCTCACAATTGAGACACCAGTGACTAGTATGTTTATTTATTGTTATGGCTCATGGGCTGTGTTGGTTTATTGTTATGCCTCATGGGCTGTGTTGGTTTACTGTTATGCCTCATGGGCTGTGTTTATGAAACACTTGTGCTGTTGTCTGCTGTGTGTGATGTGTTTGGTGTTGTGTGTGGAATGTTTGTGAGTGTATTTTGGTGGTTTCTGCTGTTTAGGTGAGTTTTTATTGAGGACCTCTGCATAGGTGTGTATGTGTTGTGCTTTGCTATGTGATGTGGGTGGTGTGGTGTTTGTGCTGGCAATCTCCTCTTTGTCACAAGTACTGACTGTGGAGTGAGAGAACATCGATTCCAGGTTACTGATGTAGATGCATTTCCCACAAGTAGAATTATGTGGTAGGAGAAGAGGGCTGTAAGTGAACATGAGGCAGTTGCTACACTGTCTCAGTATGCCCATGTCGACCAGGCTGGCAGGAGAAACTGATGGGAATTGTCCAGACAGAGTGTTCTGAATACT
>NC_056737.1:609493299-609495799 GCF_019279795.1 Protopterus annectens | reverse complement strand
TACCCACGGATTTCTTACTGAACTTTTCTTTTTCAAACACAGAGGGGCAATAATATCCAAAATATCCCCACAGGTCTCATTAAAACAGCTTAATAATCCATTTAATGTAGACCATTCTGAAAAATGAACCATAGCTTCTTTAAATAATAAAGAAAACTTCTCAAGAACATCTTGATTAAAAAAACATCTAAATCTAACTGAAACAGAATGATTATCTACACTAGAATGCAACTTAACATCAAATACAATAGGTTTATGGTCAGAAAACACAGCATCTAGAATGCAAAGATTTTCTACAACAAGCCCAGATGATAATACCAAATCCAGCGTGTGACCACATTCATGAGTAGCCCCATCAACACACTGACTTAAACTGAAACAATTTAACAGATCACAAAAATCTGAAACACGTGGCTTATCTGGACAACAAACATGAATATTATAGTAATGCAAAAAAGTTTACTATTTATTAAATCCACTTATTCAATGTCAAAGTTAAAAATGAATAAAAAACCAAATACTGTGAAACGCTAAAAGCGTTTTTCGTTCCACACAATAGTAGAACTTCCTCAGACAACGGTCTTTCATTCACTACAGTTTTTAAAAACAATGCACATGCTTGCAATTATCGTTAATAGCATACCAATTATTTTTTAAAGTGCCAGTGCTTCCATGTATAACCATACAGATTACAACATTTACACATATTTATGAAAACCAATAATATAAATCAAAAATGTGTTATATTATATTAACTGAATACAGTATATTAACCTCAGTGAATTTGCGAATAGGTATGTGAATACATGAGTTTATAAATAATTAAAATAAATAAGCAAGTACATGATTATATTTGTTCCCTAAAGACAGTTGTAATGTTGGTATCTTTGTATAGATACCTTTCATGTACTTACATGTTCTTACTAATACTGAAAAAAGGTGTTCCTTACAAGGTGTATTAACCAACCTGCATTTAGGCCAACTCTATTTAAACATTTTTTATTATTATTATTTTTATGAATGTGTGCATCAAATACCTATCCTCCAACAATGTTCGTGGCTGAAAGAAGTAGCAAAAGCTACAAACCAAATTCTAATTAAAAAGTTAAAAACTAGTCCCACACCAAACCTTACATACTGAAACAACATTTTTAAAAACATATTATATAAAGGCCTTATTCAGCAAGAATCACCCTTAAAACTATCTCAAAAGGTTTTTAAGTTTTAAAATACATGCTATGGAACATGAATCATTAATCCCTGGTTCTCTACATGCAGCTAGACGTAGCTGCCAGGCTAGTTCTCTTTTCTCTAATTCTAATTTCAGGAAGTTTTCATTGACAAAGTTAGTATCTAAATACTGTTTGTTGGTACTATCAATAACCATAAAGGTAAAGGCATGGCCGTGGTTGTTTCCACAATGTCTTGCTAGGGCATTTTCTTCCTTGGACTTTGCAATTGCATATAAGTGTTCGTATATTCGATCACGTAACCGTCTGTCCGTCTTTCCAACATAGAATGACGGACATTGCGTACATTGTGCCAAGTAGACTATACCCTTAGAATTACATGTGAACAACCCCTTTACAAAATAACTCACTGACCTAATCATAAATGAGTTTGATGTTTCAATATTCTTACAGTAAGAATGTAATCTAAGGGTATAGTCTACTTGGCACAATGTACGCAATGTCCGTCATTCTATGTTGGAAAGACGGACAGACGGTTAAATGATCGAATATACGAACACTTATATGCAATTGCAAAGTCCAAGGAAGAAAATGCCCTAGCAAGACATTGTGGAAACAACCACGACCATGCCTTTACCTTTATGGTTATTGATAGTACCAACAAACAGTATTTAGATACTAACTTTGTCAATGAAAACTTCCTGAAATTAGAATTAGAGAAAAGAGAACTAGCCTGGCAGCTACGTCTAGCTACATGTAGAGCTCGGATAATGATTCATGTTCCATAACATGTATTTTAAAACAAAAAACTTGAGATAGTTTGAAGGGTGATTCTGCTGAATAAGGCATGTGTTTTTAAAATGTTGTTCAGCTATGGACAGGTGTGGACTGGTTACTTTAATTAAATTTGGTTTTAGCTTTTGCTACTTCGGCCACTGTTGAGGATAGGTATTTGATGCACATTCATAAAAATAATAATAATAAAAATGTTTAAACAGAGTTGGCCTAAATCAGGTTGATTAATACACCTGTAAGGAACACCTTTCAGTTTTAGTAAGAACATGTAACATGAAGGTATCTATACAAAGATACCAACATTACAACTGTCTTTGGGAACAAATATAATCATGCTTGTTTATTTAATTATTTATAAACTCATGTATTCACATACCTGCGCAAATTCACTGAGGTTAATATACTGTATTCGGTTAATATAATATAACACATTTTGATTTATATTGGTTTTCATAAATATGTGTAAATAACAATCTGTATGGTTATACATGGGCACTGGCACAAAAATAATTGGT
>NC_056737.1:609408299-609480799 GCF_019279795.1 Protopterus annectens | reverse complement strand
GAGTGGGGATAATATGTCAAATTTTTAACTGCCAGGTTGTTGGGGGACAGCAATAACAGCACACGACTATAAAATTAAATTCTCTGGCTATAACCCTGCTAGTTAACACTGCTAAAGCACACTTCATCTTCCCCAAAGCTCAAAAATGTTTTTAAGTCCCATCTTTACAAAACGCAGACTCCACAAGAACTTGTACAAGCTGACAAATACCAGTACCTGGGCATCTACCCCGATTCCATTCTTAGCTTCCATAATTATCTAGTTATTACCACAAACATGAGTCTTTCCCCCAGATCAAACTTGCTTATAGAGTCACAAATCTTCTCTCATCAGAAACCAAAATAAACAAATACAGCATAGTCCTTCTTAAGCTCTAGTGTGTACTCTTATTTGTTCTGTTATTGTACTTCAACAATACAAAAGATCTTACATAAAATCTGTAAATGTACTAATCACGTTGACTCTCAAACTCATTTGTCATTGTACTCTTCAGTTCCATCATCATCTTACCAAAAACAGTGTAGGCTACCTTTCAATTCTCTCATATTATTTGCAAGCTTTTGTACAGTGACTTCTGCCCCACAACACACACGCATCTGTCTTAATCCCCTTTGAGGGCACCTTTCATATGTGTAAGAGCTTTCTCCAAACCTGCATTGGCAGTTTGGATCTCTCTTTACTGACATAAAAAAGGAATCTTCATTCTCCTTTTCTCTTTAGCAATTCTCCGTCACTGCACTAACATTACTCAGTGCCATAACCTTAATTAAACCAATCCTTAGCCCATATACTTGTACTCAGTCTTTGCTTTTTCCACTTACTGTACTTGATGTACGAACACCTCTTCTTTTAGCCTACCATAACAGGAGTGTAGCCAGAAACTCATAGCTGGCACACAAACCTCATATTTCTGCTACAAGCCACTCTTCTAACATAAAAACATACGGGGCTCTCAAAATGTTGTCCATACGCACTTCACAAGGAAACACACTGTTTTCATCTGTTGCCACTTATAACCACAAAAATGTATTTTTAGAGGTACATTCCTATCAGGTAAGCATGTTTTATATAGTTTTATGCAGTCAGACACTATTTTAGATAGTGATAAAGATTATGTGGTCTTTGAGTCATAAAGTTTTGGAGATATTTAGAAAAAAATGCACTCATTTCAGTACACTGAGTCAGCCTAGCTACACCCTGGAACCATTATACTAATGTCATTAATTTCTGTATTTTAATTTCTACGGTTTTAATTTTTCACTCCTGAAAATGTATGTTTACGTATCTTTGTTTTAACACTATTCATCCACTTGAATATGTATATCACTTTGAACACTATCCACTGTTTTGTACAATCTGTTTCCAGTTTTGTGAAAATATTTACCAACAAAGAATTCTAGATAAATCGTGCATTTTGGCCATGTCATGACTGAAAAAGGTCCTCCACCCACATCATTTACTTGATTAAATGAATGTTTAAATATATAAGATAAATATATATTGGAAAACATACTTTATTCTCCACTCCTCATTACCACTGTTAGGGTTGCTACTCACCTCTCTTTACACAGACCAGCTCCCTATTTGGGCAGTCCACAAAAATAACAACAAAATGGTACACAGTCTAAGATGTTATGACAAAATATATATATATGTAAGTATGTGTGTGTGTGTGTGTATGTATATATATATATATATATATATATATATATATATATATATTTTTTTTTTTTTTTCTGAGCTTACTTTAGCAGCTTCAAAAAGCAATTATTCTGTATCCGAAGTCCCTAATATGATAGAAAAACTAACATTCTACAGCAGTGAGATTTTATTTTAGATAAAAAAAGAAAAACATTATATTCTGATGATTGTTGTCATCGTTTGATCTACAGAATATCACATTTTCATACAAAATATTCCATTTTGGGGCATTAAAAAGATGACAACCATACCTCTAAACCTTTTACAGCAAGAAATCTGGACAAAGCCTAAAATAACTGGGGGACAAAAGTCCAGATTTTAAATATTGCTCTTGCAAACTTAGAAAGTTACTAAAATAATAGGATTTGTATTAACATGCATTTTTTAAACGATATGAAGTCTGAAACTCAAACGTATGGCATTATTTTGTGACTTCAATCCTCAGGGATTTACTAAAAAAACACAAATGTTGTGAGGAGCAGACGAAAAATATGAGGGAAAAGCTGGACAGTTGAGAATTATGATGACAACCCTGCTTTCTGCTCCATTAAAAAATATACTAAAATAATAATTAAAGCAATACAAATTAAACCATTAATTCAGAACGCCACAAAATTACAACTTACAAGCAGCGTAGATATACTTTCATCTCACTTCCGCATTAATGCGGCAACATACGTTCTTACGCAGTATTTTTGCAGTACCCATACAAAACGATAGCTTGTGAGCCCGCCTTTGTCGCTGCTGGAAACGGAGGTTGGTCCCTGTTTACTCCAATCGCAGAATTGTTTATGCTGACTCGCAGTGTAGGTGAATCCATTTGAGCGGGATCTGTTTAAAATTTGTTCCTTACCAAAACGGTTAATTTTATAAGTGTTTGTTTTCTTGTATACATTATTGTTCTCATGTGAGCCTCCCCTTTTCAGGTGAGTGTGTAGCAGTAGCCTTTTGGTCAGCATTTTATTTCTCGATTTTTTTTTAACTCTGTAAAATACAAATGGACATCATATAGGAAATGCTAAATGGGTTTAAAACGGTTAGTTGTGTTTACGTGTGTCTTAAAGGTTTTTCCAAGTAAAGTTGGACAAATCACCTATCGTTTTCTCCGTATGCTATTACGATGATAACGTTTCTGAATCTGCGCCCTCGTGAAGTGGAGTGATAGGTTGTTATTGTCGGGGTTTATAGGTTCATACTAGGCTATCTGCCCTAGGGCAATTATAAGCCTAGCCAGAATGTGTTTGGCTTTTGCCACCCATTTTAAATTTATTTTGCTGTGCCCTTTTTCGAGGTTAGTGTACTGTGCCTCTGTCTAACAGTGACACAGAAGTGATACCCGAGGGGTAAACCTACGATCTCCCATCCACTCATCAAGATTCCTCTTGAAGAGAGTCAATGAGGGACTCTGCCTAACCTGGACTGGGATTTTATTCCAGAGTGAAGGGAGCATCTGGGTTATGAATCTGTCCCTCCAGCATGTCCTATTTATTTCAGTGCTGAGAAATCACCTGTCCTACTTTGTGAGGGACAGTCCCTCTTTGGGCAGTTGTGTCCTGCACAAAACTGAAAAAATGGCAAATGTCCTGAGGTTTTAGGACAAAAACATTTCCTATATTTTCTTTAATACTTGCATAAAACAGTTATTTTGTATCGGAAACACTTAAATGTTATAAGGAACAGAATAAGCAACTAGTGTTGCAAGAATAAGCTTTTATTATGGCAAAAAAGAGAAGTTCTGTCTTTTGTACTGGCTGTGGATATGTTTTGCCCAGCAAAATCTGACGTTTCTACAAAAAATGTCCCACTTTGGGCATTTGAAAAGGTAACTGAAAAATAGAGAACGACCAACAACTCCAATAACGGCTACAGCAAGCAGTTGAATGCTGAAAACGTAGCTTGAACAGCAATGAAAAAATCCAATGGATACCCAAATGTCTATGATACACAATCCAACGTCTGCTAATCCATAAATGACATACACAGTTAGAATTATATAGAAGGATATTTATAGTAGGATAATTATAGTTAGTTAGCATTTTGTTAATATTCTTTGAAATGTATGTCACTTTAATTGTATTATGAAGTTTTGGCGCCAAAAGTCATTTAAAAGAGTTTGTAAAATGGGAGGACATTAGTTCTGAGGAAGTCTGCGTTTATGCAGATGAAAGCGCTAAACTAGTGTCATCAGTTTATATCGTGCAATAAAAGAAGTTTTAATCAAGTTGGCGTCATTTATGGATTAGCAGACGTTGGATTGTGTATCATAGACATTTGGGTATCCATTGGATTTTTTCATTGCTGTTCAAGCTACGTTTTCAGCACTCAACTGCTTGCTGTAGCCGTTATTGGAGCATTTGAAAAGGTGTCAACCATAGTTATTGTTAGGTTTCTTGTAGTTAGAGAAGGTTAGATAGGACAAGTCTGACGTTTGCCTGTAAGTGGATGAGCTTCTCTTAAGTCTGAATGCTGAAGGGGTATAGCCAGTGAATTCCATTTTGTACTCACAGATGCTTATTGCGCCCCCAATCTACTACCTGGCATTTAAAAAGTGGTCATATCTGTTGCTCCATCCCAAACTTAATGTGCGTAACATTTTCAGCAGCTCAGTCACAAGCAATAAAAACTGTACTATTACAGGTATTGTTTTTAGATTTGCAATCCTCTGTGCAAGCAAGCTATATACATTGTTTTAGAAGCATTAATCTAGAAGGTTATAGACATCATATGGCTTGGTAAAGCCCCAATGTTTCTAACGGGTTCAGAAAAAAAATGTACACTCTTTAGAGTACAAAGAGTATACCTGGATGTATGCCTGGTGTCCCCCCCCCCCCCTACATAAATACCCTCCGGATTGCACCATTTTCAGGGAAGGGCAGCCAAGTTAGGCGATTCCTAATAGTAGTGCTTCCAACACAGTCTAATAATTACACTGTTTGCGCAGAACGTCCTCTTGGTCTCTGTAAGTAATATAACACTTATAATTCTTTATTGCCAAGGGAGTGCTCTGGCAAGTAGCGTAATTACTATTTATCCTTATTGGCTAGATTGAGTTAAAAAGGTTATTTCTCATTTTATTTAAGCTCCATGTTTGTGTGTAGCACACCATCTTGCAGTGCCTTGTAGCGGTGGGTACAGTTGGTAGTTATAGACTCAAATGTATTGCTTGTTAAATTTTCTTTTGGCACTTTGCTTGTGGCCCCACAGAGGTTTCTCGTGGCTGTGCTCTACTTGCAGGTGGAACACTAAGCCTAACCTCAGAGGTACCAACATACCTCTCACCCAGTAGCCATTCTGAAGTGACCTTTTTTCCTGCCCATAATAATTTGCCTAACACTATAGATGGACAATTTCCCACAGTTTCTCCAGCCAGCTTGGTTGACAGTTGCATCCTGTGGGTAGCAATTGGCTCATGTTCGACAACCCTCTACTCCTAGTCTACACAAACTCAACATGTGAGAGCTGCAACTATATTAAGCACCTTGAATCTGTGCTCTCTTGCACACCAGTGAGTACATATGACAATGAGTGGGTTTCAGCATGCACACCTCACCTCCTACTCCACCCAAACACATCACACATACCTACATGTGTAGAAGTCCTCGCCAGAAACATACGTAAACACCAGAGACCTCCCACACCCAAGCATACTACACAATACTTCCTCTACAGAACACAATACACATAATGGCCCACACACCAGTGTCTCACCTGTTAAGCCCTTAAGGCAAAAACATATTAGTCATAGGTGATTCCATTGTGAGACGCACAGATGTCCCTCTCACCAGGCTGGATAAGGAAGAGGTCACTGTCAGCTGTCTATCAGGTGCCAAGATCTGCCATATCACGCAAGCACTCTGTTCTCTCAATAACTGATACTGTTATGAGTCTGTGTCATAGTCCATATTGGTGTGAACGACTTGAGAAGTACCTCTCTGGACTACAGGAAGAGAGACATGACTGAGCTCTTGGATTATGCGTTTCAGGCAGGTATTTCCCTAGCCTTAAGCAGCATTTTTACTTTTACCGAGGATGATGCCTCACTGCTAACAGAAAATGATTAACTTCAATATGGCCTGCATCTGTCGCCCTTGGGATTCCGGATACTGGCAAGGCTCTTGCTGCCCCTATAGTGCCTTTTTTTAGGCAAGGTTCAAGTAAATTCACCACCATAACCGGAACAGGCAAGCAAAAACTGAGGGTAATGCTACCCAATACTAGAAGTCTAAATCTCAAAATGCACTCACTCGAGGCACTCCTTAAAATGGAGAACATCAATATCTGTGCAGTGACTGAGACCTAGTTCAAGGCTCCAGAGAGCACCCCTGCCCTACCAGGCTATAACTCATACCACACTTTTCAGCCATGTAACCTGGACTGAAACACCAAAGGTGGAAGTGTGTCCATATTCATTAAGGATATCCACACCTCCAAGCTAGTTGCTCAGCATAATGCATCTGAGGTTATCCTTATCCAAGTGCAACTAACTCTGGGTAAAATGCAGTCCAAATTGTAGCTTGCTACAGATCCCCCCACCATGCCCCAGGATTCCCACTCCTCTTTTCTTGATGTACTGGAAAATATTGGGGTTCAACCAAACACCCTAATAATGGGCGACTTCAACTACCCCACCATTAACTGGGAAAACTACTCGTGCACCAACTCCTTAGCTCAACGCTTTCTGGAATTCATAAACTCCAGTGCCCTGGATCAACTTATCCACACCCCCACCAGGGGCAACAATATCCTAGACCTAGTTATTACCAACATGAGTGACCAGTGTTCCACACCTGAAGTCAACTCCTCATTGGTCCAATCCGACCATAAGCTAATCACCCTTAATATCCGCATCCCGCCCCCCATTAAGGAAACCACAGTGTAAAATTTCTCTAAAGCCAACTTCATGCTTCTTAAGACAGAAGTGGTGAACTTCATGACACCCATGCATATGGACAATACAGTTACAACTGCTGAATCCTACACAAATGCACTCTATAAGCACTTACAGGAGTGCATGGATTGTGCTATCCCGAACAGAACCAAGATGCCATCCTCCAAAAAAAGGATGCCAATCTGGTGGTCCCCTGCCGTAAACAAACTGTACAACAGAAGGAAGAAACTGTTGCAAAAGAGTAAAATCCCATGAGTGGAGGAGCTCCCTGGTCAGCCTCAGTAAGAAGCTGAGATCCCTTATAAGATCCTCCAAAGCTAGCTACGAAAACAAAATCGCCACTAATTCCAAGGGCAACCACAAAGCATTCTATAGCTGTCAAGAATCTCAATGGCAATACCCAGATCTGCTCTGAGTTATAGCACAAAGGCAAGAAAGTTACAGAACCAACTGATATTGCCAACATCCTGGCAGATAGGTTCAGTGCTAACTTTATTCTCCTCTCACCCCCTAAAGGGCCCTTATCTATACAGGAAGAATGCAGTGTCCCTGTAATCACAACTATGCAGGTAAAAGCTGCACACTCTAAAGCCAAAAACACAGCATCCATGGGACTGGACAACATCCCAGGCTGCGTTTTACACTAACTTCAGAACAAACTGGCTTCCCACTTAAGCACCATGTTAAATAATAGCCTTGCATCAGGCTTTGTGCCCACGGAGTGGTGCACAGCAACAGTTATCCCACGCCACAAAGGGGGAGCTACCACTGATCCCGGGAGCTATCGACCTGTTAGCCTGGTCTGCAAGGCCATGGAACGTATCATCATGGAACTCGTAAACAAAGACATTGGTAACCTCCAAACTTTGGATCCCGCCCAGTTCAAGTTTGTGAAAGGCAAATCATGCCTCCTGAACCTGATCGACTTCTTTGAGGCAGTCACCAAAGACCTAGATGAGGGTAAGGTGGTTCACACAGCCTTTCTTAACCTTGCCAAGGCTTTCTACACCATCCCTCATTCTGGAATTATAGCAAAACTCACTAAACTAGGTATAAATCCCTACATCACAAGATGGGTTGCCAACTGGCTCACTGACAGAACTACACTGTAAAGTTGCAGACTCCAGATCTGACCTCAAAGCAGTGACAAGTGGAGTACTACAGGGTTCTGTCCTGGGACCTCTCCTGTTTGGTATCTACTTCTCTGAAGTACAGGCTAACACGAAGGCCTCTGGCTAAGTTCGCCGATGACTGCAAACTAGGAGCCATAGTCAAGTCCCCAAATGATGTGGACATCCTACAGAAGGACCTCGCTGAGACAGATGCCTGTTATCAGAGCCATGGCCTCAAGCTCAATGCCAAAAAGTGCAGTGTCATCCCCTTTGGTAAAAACTCTGTACCCATGAACTATAGGCAGCAATCTACTTAACACCAAATGCGTGATAAGAGACCTTGGGACCCAGGTGGACAGTAGTCTCTCCTTTGATAGTCACATTGCCACAGTAGTTGGGAAGTCCTTCTACGTGGCACACCTCATAAAAGGGTTGTCATCCAGGAAAAAAGAGGTCATTGTTCCCTCTACTCGACACTCATTGGACCCATTATAGAGTACAACCCCCCTTTTGGAATGTACCTCACAAGACATCTGCAGCAGCTGGAATGGCCACAGAAGTACCCCACAAAGAGGATTACTGACCTCAAACAAATGCCCTACACTGACTACCTCAAAAAACACAAGCTTTTACTCCGTAGGATATCGCCTACTCCAAGGTGATCTCTGCCTAACATATAAAGCTATGTCAAACCCAGAGCTGTTGGACATGATACACCTAAAGAAATCCCAATCCCTCCAAGCTACATGCTCTAGGGACCTAAACCTTGTCACCACAATAAACGGGACATGCTGGAGGGATAGGTGTCCCAGAGACTTCCAATACTCTGGAACAGGCTACCCATCTATGTCAAGCAAAGTTCTTCATTAGTACTCTTCAAG
Organism: Protopterus annectens; assembly: GCF_019279795.1. NCBI lineage: Eukaryota > Metazoa > Chordata > Ceratodontiformes > Protopteridae > Protopterus > Protopterus annectens. The sequence continues at coordinate 609,472,217 of NC_056737.1, read as the reverse complement.
AAAAATCTTGATGAGTGGATGGGAAATAGGAAATACACCCCGGAGATCACTTCTGTGTCTCTGCTTGACAGTGGCACAGGAAAATAACTTTCTTGGGTGGCGTAAGCCAGGGAACCTTGTTGGCTAGGCTTATGTAGGCCCTTGGGCCGATAGCCTAGTACCTACTTATGAACCTATGAATTGGCTTAGTTTTTTTCATTATTCTAAGGAGATCCAGTATCTGTCAGCCTGGGACGACATGATCGACAGAGCTTGATGCTTTGCCAGTGATGGTCTTCATCTGTCACCCCTGGGACTTCGGCTACTGGCTAAGGCTGTTGCCACACACAGTGCCTTTTTTTAGGCAGTGTCTCAAGGACAAAATTCCCGATGTAAAAACTCCATCTAAAAACACCCACAAGATTATGCTGCTAAACGCTAGGAGTCTTAACATGAAACTGCACTCACCGGAAGCAGTCCTCACTTTGGAAGATGCAGACATTTTGTGCAGTCAGAGACCTGGTTCAAGGTTGTGGAGAGCACCCCAGCCATACTGGGTGACTTCTCTTTCCACACGTTCAGACCACAAACTGAAGGTGTGAAAACTAAAGGTGGCATTGTATCAATATTCATTAAAGATGAGTACACTTCCAGATTGGTTAAACAGTATGATTCCCTGGAGATCCTTCAGTTGCAATTAATTGTTGGTAGGACACCTATAGGATTCCCTCCATGAATCAGGACATCAACTCTACCTGTTTAGATCTACTTGAGTCTGTCAAGATGCATCCAAACACCATGGTTTTTGATGATTTTAACTACCCATCCATTGACTGGGTAAATTACTCATTCTCAAACTGGCTTTCCAAAAGGTTCCTTGAGTTCATTAATTACAGTGCCCTGGACCAGCTGGTTGACACTTCCACAAGGGTTGCCTACATTCTGGATCTGGTGCTTACCAATATGGGGGAACCACTGTAGCATCCCCACTTTGAGGTCTTCCCTGGTGAGATTTGACAACAAATCAGTCTCATTTGAAGTAACTATCACACCTGACCCCCCAGTAGCAACTAAACTTAAAAAAAAAAAAAACTTCTCCAAAGCAGAGTATAACCTCCTATGGGATGGTGTAAATAGCTTCACTGCACCCCCCTGATGGAATTGGCAACTATGCCAAGTTCTACTCCAATGCTTTATACAAACACCTGTATAACTGCATTGACTCAGCCGTACCTGATAGGACCAAAGCAAGCTCCTCAAGTAAGAGCAAACTTATCTGGTGGATAACTGCTATTAACAGGCTTCACAACAGAGGAAGAAATTGCTGTCTGAGTAATTGGGAGCGAGCCGTAAACTTGAAAGACTCTCCCTCCTCAGCTTAAGCAAGTAAGAATTCTTGTGAAGTCCTCCAAAGAAAACTACAAACCCAAATTAGCTTCAACTAAGGACAACCATAAGGTGTTCTCTAGTTACATCTGTAACCTAAAAGGAAAGGCCCAGATTTGTGCCAAACTGGTAGTTAATGATGCAAGATGTACTGAGCCTGTGGACATAGCTAAGCTGTTTGCTGACAGGTTCTGTGAAAACTTCTCCCCTGTCCTCGCCACATGAACCCCATGACATCCCCTACCTTGTATCGCTAAACAGCAGGTCATAAATATCCTCTGTAAGGCCATGGGACCTGATAACATCTCAGGCTGCATCCTACAGGGGTTCCAACAAGAATTAACAACACCTTTGGGTACTGTATTCAATCATAGTTTAAGCACTAACTTTGTCCCAGCTGAGTGGAAAACTGCCACAATTAGTGCCTTGCACAAAGGTGGTGCTCCCAGTGACTCTGGGAACTATAGACATATTAGCCTGACTAGCTTTATCTGCAAGGCCATGGAGTGAATCATCATGGACCTTGTCAACAAACACACAGGTAATCTCCAAACACTTGACCTTACTCAGTTTAGGTTTGTCAAAAGAAGATCATGCCTGTTAAACATGCTGGACTTCTTCGAGACAGTCCCCAAGGCCCTGGACGAGGGGAAATCTGTGCATGCAGCCTACCTAGACTTAGCCAAGGCTTTTTGACACTATTCCCCCACTCAGGCATCATTGAGAAATTCACCCAGCTATGTATCAACCATTGTATCATTAGATTATTTGCTAACTGGCTCACTGATAGAACACACACAGTCAAAATAGGGGAATCCACCTCCAACAGCAGACCTGTAACCAGTGGTATTCCACATGGATCATTCCTGGGGCGTTTACTGTTTGGAATCTATTTCTCTGAAGTACAAGCAAAAACTAAATATTTGTGGCTGACAGAGTTTGCTGATGACTGTAAACTGGTAGGGGTCATAGAAACTCCAAATGATATCAACATCCTACAAGAGTATCTTACACAACCAAATCAGTGTTGCTAAAGTCATGGCCTTAAACTCGGTGCAAAAAAATGTATTAGCAGGAGCATCATTTTTACCGATAGGAATGATAACTACCACATCAATAGCAACAGCCTAAGTACGCACTCAGTGGTGAGAGGCCTGGGCACGTAGGTTGACAGCAACCTTAACTTTGATCACAGTGTCTCCACAGTGGTAAGAAGGGCATTCTGTATTGCTCATCTCATAAGTAAGGACATTGCCTCCCGAAAAAAAAGGTTATAACCTCCTTGTACTCTTTCATCATCAGTCCAATAATTGAGTAAAACGCCTTGACACTCAAATGCCTTAAATTTCAAACTACTGCCAACTTATTTGACTGACTCTCATTTCACTGACATTTTAGATATAGACTTGTTGTGAGTTTCCCTTCACCTGTAACTTGCTTGTGATAAAAAGAATTACTGTAACTTACAGTGCTGACTGTTAGAATACCGATAGTCATGTAGAAAGTAGGGTTGCAGTGTTTCTAAATATGAGTTTGTCTCTCCCATTTTTATGGGACGTATCTAAAGTAATTTGGCGAATGTTTTGTGCGTTCCCAGCAGTAGTGGCACTTTGTGGAGTACTGTAAGGCAAGTTAAAGGTATATTCCCTTTTTCCCACTGTAGTGCAATCCTGGAGTTAGTATATATAATTGGGGGGGGGGGCACAGCCCCCCAACTAATTTGGTTGTACATTGTCCAGTTTCTGTCAAGAGGTAAGCAAGTGGTTTTTAATTTCTGGAAAGTTATTTATTGGTGTTGTAAGTATGCATGTCTATGATTTAAGATTTAGTATGCTGAAATTCAGCATTGTAAGTGACGGTGAAATGAAAGTCAGTCAAATGAGTTGTCAGTAATTTGAAATTTGGGTCATTTGGGTGTCTGTCAAGTGAAGTAGACCTGGTATATGACATTAATAGAACCTGATGGAGGGACAGATTTGCCTCCTAGAGGTTACCACACCCTTGGAACAGACTCCCACTTCGTGTCAAACAGAGCACTTCCTTGGGCCTCTTCAAACGCAGTCTGGATGATTGGATGGGTAACCGTAAATTCACTCCAGGGGTTCCACCTGTGTCCCTTTTGGACATGGGCATTAGGTGGTGATCATGGAAATGAGGGTAGAACTTGGTTAGGCTTGTACGGGCCCTAGGGCCATTAGCCTAGTAACTTCCTATGATCATCAGGGTCAATGGAGTTTCCTTCTAGTATACTGGGCGGTAGCCTGGTCTGTCTAGGTCGAGGAAGCACTTGAGATTTCTGCGATTGCTGGAAAGCTTATTTTTCAGTTTATTTTGTTTTATTGCCTTTATATATTCTGTACAATTGAGTGGCTCTTGGCTCATTTATACAAAGGGAAGTACTTTTATTGAACAATCTCACTTTTATAAGCTGTTTAAGGTACACTGCTGTATCCATATTTATTTTACGTTTGTTTACCAGGAAAGTCCGACTGGGATGATGCCCGTTTTCAGAGGAGATGTGGGGAGAAAAGCTCCACATATATGAGAAAGCACAAAAAACTAGTAATAATAAGAAATACGGCACAGTAATAAAATTGCTTACTTGGGTGTAACAGTTAATAGTGTTTATATAAGGTAATCTGAAATCAAAAATCATCAGCCCCTTAAAGTACATTATTTTTACAATGTAGAAAATGTCATTTATTAAGAAAGAAAGAAAGAAACAAATGTTAGGGAGATTTAGATAGGATAGATTTAGATCTTTTTATGCAAGTGAAAGATTGTGGTCAGGCCTTTTGTAGCTTGATTATTCTGGACTAGTGCAGGTACATAGCTAGGTGTCGTTCAGGAAATTAAGAGCCCTTTAAAATTTGCTGGTGATGGTTCATTTCTGATGTGGTAGTGAGTTCCTTTTTTTTTTTTGCTACTTGGTGGATGAATAGGGAGTCACCTACACTTGGTGGATTTTTGGACACTTGTAGTAATTTATTTGTTGAGCATAAGCTTCAGGTGGTAGTATAGGGTTGAAGAATATTTAGTAGGGCAGGGTTTTTTCAGGTTGGTATACTAGTTTGATGCCATGGTTAACTGGTTGTGGGAGTTCTAACAAGGAGAATTTTTTTAAAGGTGTGACAATGGTGGGTGGAATGTGGACAGTTTGTGGCAAATTTAGCTAATATATTATAGCCTGTTTAAATGTCTTTAAGGTTTATGAGAATTGGGGATGCATACAGAAGTGTTGATAGGAAATGGGTTCTACCAATTACAACCCTATAGGTGTTGGTAAAATACTTTTGTTTCTGTATAGAGTGCCCATTTTTTGTGAACTTTCTATGTGGGTCAAATCTTAGGTTATCATCCATTAATACTCCTAGTAGTTTTGTTTGTGTGGCGGGAATGATCTTTGTGTTACTAGCAGCAATGGAGAAGGTGCCTGGAGGGAGAAAGGATCTTGTGGGTTGGAAGATCATGAGTTTGTTTTTTGGGGGTTTAGTATGAGCTGATGGCCAAAGTTCGATGTTTGAGTGATTTTTGTGTAATTTCTTGGAGTTGCTGTAGGGTCGAAGCAGCACATACAAGTGTAGTGTCACCTGCATATTGGACTGTTGAAGGAAGTGAGGTGGCAGTATGGAGGTTGTTTGTAAAGATATTGAAGAGAAGTGGCCCAAGAATTGAGCCTTGAGGTACTCCTAGTTTGACAGAAAGGGAGAGGATAGGGCATTTTGCTGTTTTACTGTTGTTGTTGTTCTAGTCTGCTATGGAGCCATTGGAGTGCGGATGGGTTTAGGTTAAATTCAGAGTGTAGTTAATAATTTATAATAATAATAAATAAATTAGGGTGGGAGACTGTATGGAGGGCCTTGGACATGTCAAGAAAGTCTGCAGAGACTATTTTGCTGTTTCTGAGTTGATTGATTGATAGAAGTGGTGAAACTGAGAAGAGCTGTTCAGGCTCTATGAAAGGGCCTGAAACCATGTTGGCATTTTTTAGTAGGTTGTTGCAAGTAAGATATTGGAGGAATTGGGAGTGGATATATCTTTAAAGGAATTTTGATAGTGGGGAGGGAATGTCTATTGGTTTGTAGTTAGTGAATTCTGTGGCGGTGCCTCCCTTGTGTAGTGGGATTGTGTGCAATTTTCCAAATTGCTGGGACATATTCTTCTGCTGTAGTCACTGGATAAGATATGCCTTCAGCTGTTTTAAATATTCAGCTGACAGCTTGTTGGCTGCTGTCGAAGTGGGTTTGAGCTTCTTGAGTAGCTTCTCTATGGTAGCTGTGGGCTGGGTTGAAAGGAGAAAGAGGTGGAGTTGAGGTTTAGAGTTTTGGTGGGTAGTGGTGGTTCTGTGGTGTTAGAGAATCCCATCAGTGAAGTATTTATTAAATTCTTCTGCAGTGGTGGCAGGGGGCTGTGTAATGTTGGGGGAGAGGTAGTGGTTTGTCTTGGGTGGAGTATGTTTATGGTATTCCAAAATTTTGGGGGGGTTATGTTGATATTTTTGTTGAAGGTTGTAGAAGTTCTTTTTACTGAGGTTGATTTGGTGCTTGGCTTTGTTCTAATTTGTTGGTAAGCTATGCATTTGCTTTGGGTTTTACAAGCCTGCCATGCTTGCCAAGCTGTGTCCATTTCCTTGAGGAGCATCCTTGTGTCATTATTTAACCCTGGTGTGTATGTGGCCTTAGTGTGACCTAACCTGGGGAGGGGGGCAATCTGTTAAGAATGTCTAGGAAAGTCGTATTGAAGTAATCCACCACTACGTCAAGGAGCATGTTTCTAAGTACAAAAATACAGACCAGTTACATTTTTTAGGATGTTGATTAGGTCTTTTGGGGGGGGGGGGGTAAATTTTTTTTTTTTTGTTACGGATTTGATTGAAGGTTGTAAGTTTGGTATGATTAATATGTTTACTAATTGGATAGAATTGGATAGCCTCAGTGATCATATGCCAACCTATCACATAATTGGCCACTAATCTGATAGTAATGAGGTGTGTTTGCTAATTTCCAGTCATGTATAGATTGTAGTTTGGATTTTTTGTCAGTCCATGTGGCTCTTTAGATGAGTTGTGTGAACCTGAATAGGTTGATGTGGTTACTGGGGTTATGTGAGTTGCAGGTTATCTGGTCTATATTAGTCGCCCATGATGACAGTTTCCTGAGCTACAGTGTTTGCTAGAGACTGGAGAATGTGTTCTATTGTGGAGATGTTGTTGCCAGGTTGGACATAAGTTGCTATAACTGATATGAATTTACTATGGATAAGTTGTAGTTTGGTGGACAGAGTCTGTTTTCCAGGTTATTTATATTTAGTATTTTGTGGCAAATGTGTGAGATTGCTTTTGAATAAGATGGCCTCTTTTTTTTTTTACCTTTCTGTCTGCCCTAAGAATATTGTAGCCCGGTGGAGTAATTTCATTGTCAGAAATGTGTGCCTTTAACCAGGTCTCTGTTAAAACAGCTATATCTGGGGCATAGTGAGATATGGTGGTGTGTTAAGTCTTGAACTATAACTATACTTCAGAGGTGCAAGTTTAGCATTAGTAATTCGGAGCCTTTGCATGGTAGTTTAGTTGTATCTTGGTGAGGTTTGAGTGGGGATATTCTGGGGACTTGGGTTTGGGTGAATCCATCCATCCTTGACCCATTTTTGCACATGGGGTTGGGGTATCACTTCAGCAGTGACAATCCTCCTGAGCCAATGTTTACACTGCTGGGTGGCTAGCCGTGCTGCAGTAATTCATACGCACTACTCACTTGCACACCCACTCACTCCTAGGGGCAATTTTAATCTGCAATCCACCTGATGCAATAGTGGCAGTGGTTATCAGTGTTTGTAAGAATGCTGCTACATGCTTATGAAGCTTGAAGGGGTGTGTTTCTGAGATGTAGTTTGCATGTGGTTTAGTTTCTGTTAAATTTAAGATAGTTGATGATATTAAAAAAGCAGGTGGTGTTTAAGTGAGGAGAATAGACTAGTATGTGTGGAGACTAGTTGTACATGGTAATTTAAGTGGGTAGCTGTTAGCAGAATGAGTAGTATACAGTATAGTGGTAGCATTATGGGCTAGGTCGGGGGAAGGGATAGTTCTTAAGTTTAGCAGGATGTTTCGGGTGTGGTTCTTGATTTGGTTGTTTTACATGGGGTAATGTGTGGTAGTTGTGTGGCAGTTGATATTACTGGTGATGTGTGGAGTGGTGTTAGTGGGAGTTGTTATGGTTAGAATAAATGTAATTGATTTGGAGGTAGGAAGGGGGGTTAGGGTAGGGGAGCGGAGTGAGCCCGAGCAGAGCAGCCAAGCACCAGTTCAGTAGTGCACGTTATTGTTCAAAATAAACAATCTCCTCACCTAAGTAGAAAAAGGGAGAAAGCAGATATGGTAGTAACTCGGTTGGGGTAAGATTGTATGTGTAGTAACTCACCACTAGTTGCTTTGTATTTATATAGTTTTAATTTTTTAAGTTTGTTTGTGGTAGCATTTCACCCTGGATGCTCTTACTGTGCTTCTACATTAGGAGGACTGGGATTATTCATCTGATGGCTGTAGGTGTTTACCTGGTCTTTCTGAACTGGATAACCCACAACAGGGGCTCTTAAGTATTTTTTTTCCTTTGCACTTCTTACATACTGTGACTGCACTTCAGCAGTTTAAATAAACTGTATTGTTTGCTGCTGCTTTGCACTGTATTTTACTACTGTATTTGTTGCACATTTACTGTATTTCACACCAGCTGTTGCTGTTCCTTAATTTAAAAAAATATATTTATTTGTGCTGTTTTATTCTGTTGCTGTTAATTCAAGAAAAAAAAACTGTGCTGCTTTTTAAACTGTTGCTTATTTAATTAAAAAAAAAAAAACTGCTTTTGTTGTTCCATTGCACTTCTGTTGGCTGTAGTATAGATTTGATTCAGACCAGCTGAGTTTTTTTTTTTTTTTGGAGAATCCTCCCTGTAGCCTCATGGCATGAGTGTACAGTAGGACTAAGTGAAGGCTACTGATGCAGGGCTCAGTTTGAGCTTTTTCATTGGTTTCTTTGTATTGGCTGCTTTGCTCTTGCTTGCCTGTAGCGTACCACCTCTCAGAGGGGGTAACTGTTGGCGATTATAGATGCAAAAACACCAATAGAAGTATTTTTCTTAGAAGCAGCTGCTATCTAGCAAAGCTGTTATTAAATAGCTCTCAGCTGTTCAGTGAATCACCCAGCAGAAATTTTACCTTGTACCTATAAACATCATACCCTATAGATCCCATTTTTTTATGTTTTAACTGCAACAACTTTAAGTCTGAAGAAGTGTCCGTTGTCGGTTGTGGTGGTTGGAGGAGTCTCTTTGACTTTGTACTCCTCTGGCTCTTTACCCAGGAAGTGTGTGTTGCTTTTTTTTTGATTTTACTGCGGTGGTGGTGCTGCGGTAGCGTTGTGTCCTCACAGTAAGACTTTGTCCTGTTAGATTCTCAGCTAGAGCATCTTCTGTGTGGAGACATGCGTGAATGGGTGTATCTTCGTTGAAGGTTGTGTGTCGGGGCCGGCAACTCTGCACATAAAAATCTACTGCCAATCATTAGCGGACCGGAGTTCCGCTGTGGCGACCCCTAACCGGGAAAAGCCGAACGATACAACTACTTACAGATTTTATATTATATATTTTCTGAAGGATATGAAGTCTGAAACTTAAATGTCTGTTGCATCAATGCTGACTGATTTACCCCCCCCCAAAAAAAAAAATCTGGACAATTGAGAGGTATGCACTGCCCATCCTACTATTTCATACTGCAGGGCTTTAGCAGTAGTACTCATTGACTGAACTGCAATGATTGTGCTCTTGCGTTATGCAGGCCTGTGTCCCATGTACCAAGTTGGCCCATCTCACAACGGGATATACTTAGTGACTCAACATTTAGTTTGTGATATATTATTATTGCTGTCATTTAGCCTTTTGCCTTACAATATTGGGCTGACTTTAGGTGAAGTGGTGCCCCCCCACCACCATAAAGACTATTTTTTTCACCCACATTTTGCTTTACTGTTTAGCTTTTTCCAGAAGTAGATTTTTTCCAGTCAACATTTTCGTCTGTTGATGGGGATCTCATCGAAACGTAAATCTTCGAACTCACTTTCACGAAAGTGCACTTTGTTGAAAATGCACTTTTGCAAAACACAAAATAACAGAAAAAAAACACAAAAAATTAAAAAAAAAAAAACTAAATCATATTTATGCAGGGGGGCAAGTCCCCCTGCACCCCCTACTTAAATATACTAACTCAGAGATTACACTACAGTGGGGAAAAGGATATATTCCCTTATCCAAACACGATTTGGTGAATCGGCTTTCACGAAAGTGCACTTTCAATGTAGTGCACTTTCGCGGAAGTGGTCTCTGCCTTCTGTTTGTCAATGATGTGTACTTTCGACAAACAGGAGGAGACCCATTGATGGCCTTAATAAAAATTAATGATTAAGGAAAGAAATTCAGAATTACAGTTCAGCTTTAGTTTTCATTGCTTCCATTTAGCACACACCCTATGTGGCCAAGACTGCACAGTAGTAACTGTGTAGGAAATGCATGAATTGTCAGGGATCTGGGGTTGCCAGCCCCCCCCAAATCCATGGTGGTTATACGTACTTTGAGGTGCATGTTAGTTGTTACAGTGGTGCCCTGAATAAGTCACGAGTAAGGAAAGAAATTCATCTTTTTTTCTTTCAAATAAAAAAAATAAGTTGTACCCAAGGCTGTAATGTTAAATTCCAAAAATGTCTCACAAGCTGATAGGATTTATAAATCCTATGTGGGAGTACTGCCTCCCATCCCTGTCCTGAAGAGTCCTGTGCAATCCTATGATGTTATATTGGGACCAACGTGAAGGCACAAGTGGCCACATTCATATATTTCTTGGAACTGCTGTGTAATTGGCATGACTTCTCACCCCTACCCCTAAGAAGGCTGCCACCTTGCGTGTACCGCTCTGATGTCAGTCTGGGACAAAGCTAATAGAACAGAGTAACATATTTCAGCCTGTTGCTGTCAGAGATGTATAAACAGCATGACACTTTGCCTCTACTCCAAAAGATAGCTACCTGTGTACATGTCTGATATTTGATTCGAGGAAAGTGGAAAAAATATAATGATCAGTAGTGTGTTCCAACTTGGAGAGTTTAGACCGTGCATTGCTCCTACAGAAGCCATAGTGGCATTTGCACAACTCTGAGGTCTGCAAGGGAAGTAAAAGAAATAATGACTACACTGCCCCCAGCTCTCACACAAGCTGCAGTGACGACCTGTGGAAACTCCTGAGGTTTGTGAGAGAAATTAATGACCACAACTATCCCCCCACAAAGGCTACACCAACCTTCTGTGTACACCTCTGAGCAGGGATGGTTCTGGAAGAGGTGGGATTGATGGCTGAGTCCATCAGTAAGTCTATGTTTAAATCCATGTGTGCAGAGTATTAAGGGTATGAACTATATTAATGAGTCCCTTCCAGTTTTACAGAATTTGATTCTCTCAGCCTTTATTTTCGAATTGTGAACTTGAGCAAGTCGTCTAACCAGATATTGGGCTATGCTCAGCAATGGTGTCTTGTGCAATATGTTAACTATGAATCTATTTATACATTCTGGGGTTGGAAGGCCCATATTCCCAGAAGTTCTAAGGGTTTGGATGTTCTGTGATGTACTTCATGCATTATTTTTGAATGAGAATGACATGTTGACTGCATTATTTTTTTACTGTTACCCGTAAGAGTCAAGTATGTGCTCGGCGTTATTTTCTTGGTCCATAGATGAGAATCTGTGACATGTTTTGCGCACATGCACTGCTCCTGGCAAGCCAGGTATATCACAAGATGCATAAACTGTGTCACCTGTATGTGTCTGCCTCTGGTAAGCCAGGTGCTGCAAGCTGGGTATGTCACACGATGCACAAACTCAGGCTCACACTCACAGATGCATGTTGCATCCTCATGTTTATAGAAACTGAAGGAACCCCAGTTCACCTATAACATATCTTTTAGCTGCTAGAGGAAATCAGTGCACATGGATAAACTCATGCAGACATGGCGAAGGCATGCAGATTCTACATAGAAAAGCCATAGCCAAGAAATGGAATTTCACAAAGCGCTGTGAAATAGTAATTCTCACTGCACTAATGTGCCAGTCGGGTGCTGCTTCATAGATTACCTCCTCCTGGCAACGACAGACACCAATCATGTGCAAGGCTTACGTTTGTGATGGTAACGGAAATAAGTTATCACTAACTTGTTACTCCTGGATGTACTACAAACCCCCCACACAAGTATGGTATTGCTGAAGTTTTGCTATAAAGTGAAATAAATTATGGTAACTTGTTGCCAAATGGAGATGTGTGCAGAAGCCATAGCAATAGCAGTTTTGCACTTTTACACTGACTTTTAGAAAATAGATTGACAAACCATATTTAACGACTATTTTAATAGTGATCAAACCGCATAGGTGAGTCTCTTAGTCACCTTATTCAGGAATGCATACCTGCCACCGTACCTCTCAACTGTCCAGAATTTTGCAGAATGTCTGTATATGTCCTTGTATTTTTGGTCTGTTTCTCATAATTTGTCTTTTTTTTTTTAAATTAATAACTGAAGTCACTAAATAGTGGCAAGCATTTGAGTTCATAGGTTGTTACTAAGCTAACTACCACTAAGACCCTTACAAGCCTAGCTGCAAACCCCAAACCATTTGAGTCCTGGGTATCCTGGGTGTCTATATGGGAGGGCATGTTGGTATGGAGGTAAATAAGGATTTGTGGGGCAGAATGTTATGTTAGGATAATATTTCTCTAATTGACAGCCTCTGTCCATAAGGGACATGGGTGGGGGGGGCACTCCAGGGATAAATTTACAACTCCCTTCCAGTTGTGAAGGTTTAATTTGAATAGGGTCAGGCATGTGGCCTGTTTTACATGGATGGGGAACCTGTTGCTTTATAGTGCAGGGATAATTTGAGATTTTTCTCCAGCATATTCTGTTCATATCCCTGGAGCTAGTGTTTCTGATTCTGTTTGTTTTGTGCATGTGCAACAGATCTACTGGGACTGGGTCTGAGAAAGACCGGTAAGCCAGGCAAAGATTCTCCATCAGCAGCCTGTAGGAGACTATGCAGAGACAGAACCTTTAGGCAATCAGTGTTGGACAAGGTTTTCGTGCCCTGAATTCTCTTGTTGAGGAACCTTTTGTGGGTGTTTCAACTGTTTGTAAATGTCTGGTTGGATAGATTGCAAATGGGAATTGTATTTAATGATGGGTCTGATAAAGGACGGATAGTCTTACTATAACATCCTTGGACCTGAATGTCATAGCACTACCCATAATTAGGACAATGTAGAATGATTTTCTTACTATCTTAGCGATCTGGTCTTTGACCTACACATAGCTAGCAACAGATGTTCCTAGATCCCTTGCCATTGGGTCAACTCTTGGGGTTGTTTTCTCGATGGAGTAATTAACTTGCGGTGACAGTTTTATAAAGGGCATGCATAATACATTTTTTTAGCCTTGAGTTTTAGGCCATGGTTTGGCACTAGTCATTTGTGTGCATTGAACCTCTTGTAAGAAGATGGTGTCTTGGGGGAGGAATATATAATAGCTCCCAATTTACAGTCGTCTGCAAACTTGGTGAGCCAGAGGACTTAGCCTTTACTTCAAGAAGTAGATGCCAAATAGGACCGAGCCCAGCATGGAGTCCTGGGGTACTGTGCCATCTGTTGGTGGAGGTGGTTTCTCCAATCCTGACTTCTTGAGTCTGGTCTGTGAGTCAGCTGGCAATCTAGCAGATTATGTAGGGATTTGTGCTTAGCTCAGAAAACTTGTCAACAATGCCCAAGTGGGATAATGTGTTGAATGGCAATACCTGAGTGGGGTTATGTATTGAGTGCCTTGGCTGGATCATGATATGCAGTATCTTGCCCTCATCCATTGCCTTGGTAACTCTCTTGAAGGTTAAATAGGCACGACCTTTCCTTAAAGCCAGGTTTGGACTGGCAACCTACAGACACTGGACCAACGTCCTTGTTTGGAATTTCCATAATAATTCATTGCATGGCTTTGCATATTTGGCTTGTTAGGCTGATGGGTCTCTAGTTCCCTGGGTTGGTGGTTGGCCCATCTTTGTGGAGGGGAATGACTGTTGTGGTCTTCTATTCACTTAGAGTATTGCCTGTGTCAAAGCTGTAGTTGACTGTTTTAGGAAGTATCCAAGGATGTTGGCAGGACCGATGGAGGTGGTGGTGTTGGTTTTGACTATCCTCTAGCACCTGGTCCCTGCTAATAGTTGGAGGGGGTTTCACCAGGTGGAGCTAAGGGGAAGTGAGCAGTGATGACTGAGCAGAGTTTTAGCTATGTCATTCTGATTGGTGATGGTGGTACCATTCACAACCAGTTCAGCACAATGCTGTGTGGTACCTTTTTAAGGTTCCAGACAAAAGTGAGATGGCTTTGTTGGACTTTATCTTATTTCTTGTTTAGTTGTATAAGAGAGCACTTGTTTTTAAAGGAGTTGCTCTTCCCGAGTCTGGCAGTGAGGTTTCTTCTTTTATTATGTACCCTGTTTAGATGAGGAGTCCAGCAATGGGGGGGGGTGCTTTCCTGTGTTGGTGAGTACCAGATCCAGTACATTTGATTCTCTGGAGCATGCACCATCAGTTCCAGAGTGTTGTACCTGTGGGTTTGAGGAATTGTAAGTTTCCCAGTCTGTAGAGGAGTATTAAAATCGCCCATGAATAAGGTGCTTTGTTTGGTGCATGTCTCTACTACGTTTAGGTAAGAGTTCTGAGGCCCTAGGACCATAGATGGTGACCTGTAGCTAGCCATAATGTGGTGAGGGACCTTATCCATGGTGACTTGCACATAAATGGGCTCCATGGAATCATCTGTTTAAACAGCTTGGAGGTATATTTGTTGCCAACGTAGGTTGAGTAACCTTCATCTTTGGGTCTCTGTGCTGTTCTAAATGTGTGGAAGGCTATGTCGCCTTGCACTGCCGGAGTACTTTCTATGGCTTTAAAGCAAGTATCGGTCATGGTACAGATATTTACGTTCTCCAGAATGAGGAGGGCTTGAAGGGTGTTATTGTTTTGCTTAGGCTCCTAGCATTGAACAGTAATACCTAAAGGTTGCTTGGAGACTTTTCACTACGTTCTTAGTGTGTGGTGTGTTTTTTTTTTTTGTTTTTTTTGGCATTGCCTATAAAAGGCTCTAAGGGGGGTGGTAAAGTTTTAGCCACCATCTAAAAGCCTATGGGGGACAGGTGTAGGCCCATTCTTGTCAAAGCGATGTGGTCTGTTGGCTGTCCTCCCATGCTGATGGATATTGGATCCCACTAGAATGACACCAGAAACTAAGCTAATTATCTGTCATTTTATGTTCATACTGTGTTATCATACTTGGTGAAGGCAGAATGCTGCTCAATGCAAGGCTCGTACCTGTCTGCCACATGCATTCCAAGAGATCCATTATGTCTCTTTATATTGTCTTGGGGAGATGCGTGACAGGTCTTTTACATCTACATGACCTATGATAGAATCATATTGTGCCTGGGAGTGCAGTGACTTCCATACATGATATTGTGGGTCTTGGCTACAGATAGACAAGAAGAAAACAGATAGTTGCCTGACTTTGTGAGAGTATCATCTGTGTGTCACACAGTGGAGTTCCCAGTAACAAGAGTAATGTAAAGTATATGTTTGCCTTATGGACTTTGCTCTTGGGGACCGTTGGGTTTAAACTTACTTGAGATGTTTGGTGTTGCTTTTTGTGTGTGTTAAATGATTGCTGAGGATTGGTGTTGCCATTGGGTGGCTTTTGAGGTCTTGAGAAGGTTTCTTTTAAGTGCCTTATAATCTGTGAGTGGTGTATATGAGGGATGTAGCTTGGGTATTCCTGACAACCTTGTTTATATGTGATGTTTTTACCTCCAAGAAGTTATGTATTTACATATCTCTCATACCGTGTTTATTTTCTGTAATAATTAACTCGTTTTCTGAGAATGAGAAACTGGCACATTGTAGATTTTGGCATGCTCACAGTAAGGCTAAGTTGGCCACAGAGACGTTTGGAAATTGCATATCCATGTTGTCTGGTCCTATACGTTTGGAAATTGCATATCCATGTTGTCTGGTCCTATAATATGGTGGGCTATTTAGGTTTGTGTTTTTAACAGGAATCTCCTGGAGTAGTTTCTAGGTGAAAGGCTAGGATATGGTAGTGCTATGCATACCTCTTAACAACTTGGCACAAGTTTCAAACTTCATATCCAGAAAATACATGCTAATGCAAAACCTGCTATTCTAGTAACTGCTCTTCTAACAACATGCCAAGATTGTAAGAGCTATATATACATACATATATAATAAAATTTGTGCCTGTTTTTTGTCCTATTATTTTTGTCTTTGGCCAGAATTATTGTGCTTGGAAGTTGTGAGGTATGCGTGTCACTGTCCCTGATTTTTATCTCTCAATTTTTCTCTCTCTCTCTCTCAAAGATTTTTGATTTTTCTGGTAAATCACTGAGGATTAGTTAGTTGGTCTGTAGTGCCAGACATTGGAGTTTCTTACTGTTTATTATTCAGAAAATGCATGTTGATGCAAAACCTGTTTCTAGTTACTTGAATTACAATAACATTTAAAGTGTTTCAGATTTTTCTGCCTTGGTTTCCCCATTATTTTTGCCCTTGTCAAATTCTTGAGTAATGAGTTTGAGTTATGGTATCTAGTGTGCTGCCAGTATTTGTAAAATCATGTCCCCCGAAAGAGAACCATCCATGCAGCTTGGGAGCCTCTGTTTTTAAAACCACAAGTGATGGCTGAGATCTGTAGTTCTGAGCTTCTTATCTCTAGCACTTATCTCGTGCTTATTCACTGGTGACCAGCTTTATTTTAAACAGGGTTATAACACAACCCTGTTTAGGATAAAGCAGATAACGGAGGAATAAAGTGTGTTTATCTGATTTTAACACAGCCAAAGCCAACTTTTGCAGTGTCCCCACACAGTTAAGGAAGTTCAAAACCCCCGACATCCATGGATATTGCAGGTGCCTAATGCCAGCTATGTAGGAATTGCCTGACTTGGCTGCCCTTACTCTCAAATGGTACAAGCCGGAGGGAATTTATAGCCGTTGGGGTGGGCGAACACCAGTAGTTTAACCACCATCCTCATAGTTCAGTTATGATTAGGTTCCCCTTTAACCTTTAGGGACCCCCCACAACAAGTTTAAGTTGTAAGCGCACTGTTGCAGTAGCATTTTGATATCCCCACTCCTCACATTCTCTAATCCACCCTACCCCCAAGCAATCCAACTTTATCTCAGCATTTTTCCCTTCCATTTTCTCCTAATTGTCTGGCAGTTAGTCTTGAACCTCTGCACCTATGTGCTGCTGGACCAGGACAAGGCAGCAGTCCTGTGTTTTGATTTCTTCATAGCATCCATTTGCCTGCTGTGTGACCTGAGCAAATCACTTGGCTCCTGGGTTACCTTTAAAAAGGGACTGTGTGCCTGTTCCCCCACAAATTATTTTTGGCTTTGTCCTGAATTCTTGAACACACTTGAGAGGTAGGAGTTTAGAAGCTTCCTTGATGAAGACCTTTATAAAAGGGTAATAAACCTTCCCCACATGGATAGGAGGGCATCTCCATGAATAAACTACAAATGATAAAAATCGTATGTTAAGATTTGCATTCTCTCCATTTGCCACAGGTTTGGTCATTGCTGAGTCTTGCTCACAAATGTTATAGATGGTATACAGGGCATTCCTTTAGTAGTATCTGTTGATCTGCAAGGTAAAGCCCTCATTGATGCTTTCACACTTTTTGGCTGATACTTGAATAAAAATTCCTGGATGGCCATTTAATGGAAAGCATTTAGTCCGCATGCTAATTCTGCAGTTAGCATAATTCTTGCTTGAGCTTGATTTTTTGAGTAATTCTGTATTTGAGGACTTGCACTACATTTGTAAGTGAGGCATTATAGCTGTGCAAGCTACCAGAGAACATGTATACATTTATTTATTTGTCTGTCCCTTGCCAGCCTTTACTGTGTGGCCTCATTTTACATCTGACTGGACTCCCCCTTCCCCAATGTCTTTCTGGCTTTCAGCACCCTAAGTCTGTTCATGCCTGAGGATCTCCCTCTTCCTTGTGTGATTTGACTTGCCTTAAAAATGTATGGATGCGTGTGTTTAAGAAGAAAGGTGTGGTAATTTTGTTTCTCTTTTCTACATGCCTAGTAAACACTGGATGGTGACTGCTGTTTATGGGGTTGCAGTAGGAGATGGATGTTACTTTGCAGTATTAGATGGATGGACTGTTAATATCAGCTCCACAAAAAGTCATGCTATACTTTTTAGATGCAAGTTTTTCTAATTCATAAGATTTAGGACTTGTCCATTTTCCTATAGCTGGAGATTCTTCAAAAATGAACGTTCCTTTTTTATTCTTTTACTTGCATTTTTCTAGCATGGTTATCTACAGCTTTTGTTGTAGTAGTTTTGTACTGAAGTTAAATAGCCTACCTGAAGCAGGTTTGTCTTCCTCTTATGTTAATCATGACAAACTTTATAGATGATGAGATGGGTATTTAGTAATGAATTGGTGCTGATTAGTAGATATGAGATTATCACGTGTAGCTCATGCTGCAGACTGAGAGTTGATTAATAATGTGGACTTCAATTTCGTTATTTGTTACCTATGTCAACATAAATGTGAAGGAATACTGGCACTAGACATTTCCAGTGTCTGCTATTAAAATTTCATTTTAATGCAACTAAAATGACCCTGGAAAGGCTGAATCAGTTAAAATTTTCAAGGTAACGCATCAGCCCCAAGATTCTCACTGCGCCTTTCTAAACATACTGGAAAATATTAAGATGCAACCAAACACCCTAATACTGGGTGATTTCAACTACCCTGCCATTAACTGGGAAAATTACTCTGGTACCAACTCCTTTTCCCAACGGTTCTTGGAATTCATAAATTCCAATGCCCTGGATCAACTAATCCATTGTCCCACCAGGGGCTCCAATATCCTAGACCTGGTCATTACCAACATGGGAGATGCTCCACACCAGTGGCCACCCCCCTCATTGGTCAGGTCTGACCATAAGCATGGGAGATGCTCCACACCAGTGGCCACCCCCCTCATTGGTCAGGTCTGACCATAAGCAAATCACCCTTGACATCCACATCCCACCCTCACCCCCAGTAAGGAAACCTCCTTAAAAAACTTCTCCAAAGCCAACTTCATGCTACTGAAGTCTAAAATTGCCAAAGATTCCAAAGACAACCACAAAGGCATTCTATAGTTTGTCAAGAATCTAAATGGCAATACTCAGATCTGCTCTGAGCTTCAACAGAATGACATTAAATATACTGATCCCAATGATATTGCCAATATCCTGACAGATCAATTTAGTGCCAACTTCACCCCCTAAAGGGCCCATCTCAATGCCAAAAGATTGCCAAATTCCGGTAATCACGGCCACACAGGTAGAAACCGCACTCTCCAAAGCTAAGAATACAGCATCCATGGGACCAGATGATATCCTGGGCTGTGTACTACATGAACTACAAAATGAACTGGCACCTCACCGAAGTGTCATGTTTAATCATAGCCTCACCTCAGGCTTCATGCCAGAGTGGCGCACAGCTACAGTTATCCCACTCTACAAGGGGGGATCCACCGTCCCATCAGTCTGACGAGCCTGATCTGCAAGGGCATGGAACGTATTATCATGGAACTTAAAGACATTGGCAACCTTCAAACACTGGACCCCACCCAGTTTGGGTTTGTGAAGGGGCCGATCTTGACTCCTGAACCTGATTGACTTCTTCAAATCAGTCTCCAGAGCTGTGGATGAGGGTAAGGCAGTCCACACAGCCTATGTGGACCTCGCCAAGGCCTTAGACACCATCCCCCATTTTGGAATCGTAGATAAACTTACTAAGCTGGGCATAAATCCCTATGTCACTCGATGGGTTGCCAACTGGCTTACTGACAGAACCCAGACTGTAAAAGTAGCTGACTCCAAATCCAGCTCCAGACAAGTGGAGTACCTCAGGGTTCAGTCCTGGGACCACTCTTGTTTGGCATCTACTTCTCTGAAGTACAGGCCAACACTAAGGAACTCTGGCTAACAAAGTTCGCAGATGATTGCAAACTGGGAGCCATTATTGAATCCCCAAATTATGTGTATATTCTACAAAAGGGCCTTACAAAAACAGATGCCTGGTGCCAGAGCCATGGGCTCTAGCTTTAATGCCAAGAAATGTATAGTTATCCCCTTTGGAAAAAAACATGTACCCATGAATTACCACATAGGTGGCAGTACACTAAACATCAAAACTGTGATGCGAGACTTAGGGATACAGGTGGACAGTGGTCTCACTTTCGATAACCACATCGCCACTACAGTCAGGAAATCCTATGTGACGCACCTCATCACTAAGGGCTTTTCATCCCGAAAAATGGTCATTGTCCCACTGTACTCATCCCTCATTAGACTCATTATAGAGTATAATGCCCCGTTTGGTATGTACCTCACAAGACATCTGTAACAGCTGGAAAGGCCACAGAAATACTTCACTAAAAGAATCACAGGTTTAAAGCAGATGCCATATGCTGGCCGTCTTTTTTTTTTTTTTTTTTAACTCCAGCTATACTCTGGCATATCATCTACTCGGAGGCAATCTCTGCTTAACATACAAGGCCATGTCAAACCCTGACCTGTTGGACATGCTCCACTTAAAAAAAAAAAATCCCAATCCCTCAGAGCCACACACTCCAGGGATCTAAACCTTGTCATCACAATGAACAAAAACATGCTGGAGGGATAGGTTCCTGACCCAGAGACTCCCCATACTCTGGAATAGACTGCCCATACATGTCAAGCAGAGCGCCTCCTTGGCCCTCTTCAAAAGGAACCTTGATGAATGCTCGGGAGATAGGAAATTCACCCCAGGGATCATGTCAGTCGCCCCGCTAGACAGCGGTCCAGAGAAGTAAATATTGTGGGAAGAAATATCCAGGGAATTGTTATGGCTAGGCTTGTATAGGCTGGATAGCCAAGTACCAACCTATGAACCTAACATCTGTTGAACTAGAATTCTATACTTTGATTTTTTTTTATTTAGACTTTTGAGTACATACCCACTGTGGTGGTGCTGTGGTAACGTTGTCGTCTCACAGTAAGACACTGTCCGGTTCGATTCTCGGCTAGAGCGTCTTCTGCGTGGAGACGTGCGTGAATGGGCGTACCTTCGTTGAAGGTTGTGCGTCAGGGCTGGTAACTCTGCACGTAAAAATCAACTACCAATCATTAGTGGACCGGAGTTCTGCTGTGGCGACCCCTAACCGGGAAAAGCCGAAAGACACCAACAACAGACTTTTGAGTACATATTCAATATTAATTCTAGTTAGTAATCTGTATCCACTCATTTCTACTAATTAGCACCAATTCATTAGTAAATACCAGTCTCATTATCTATCAATCTTGTCATAATTAACCTAGGAGAGGAAGACCTCTATTTCAGGTAGGCTATTTAACTTCAGTGCTGAAGAATTGAGCACTGTACTCACGGATATATTTAACATCTCCCTTGGTAAGCGAAGGTACCAAATGCTTCAGAAACACAAATAATATTCCACTGCTTAAGATATCCTCTCCCTCAAGCCTCAGTGACTATATAGACCAATAACCCTCGCATCCATTATGAAAAGCTTCGAAAAGTTGGTCAACCACCTGACAGCAAGCCTTAAGTGGCACTGGATCCACTCCAGTTGGCATATCATGCCAATTACTCCATGGCACTTGCCATTTCGGTTGCACTGCATCTCCCATTGTCATCTTGAGAACAAGGACAGCTATGTTAGAATGCTGTTTATTGACTTCAGTTCAGCATTCGATGCTGTCATCCCACAACAGCTAATTGAAAAACTTGTTCATCTAGGTATCGATACCCATATGTGAAATTGGATCCTGGACTTCTTGACTGAAAGACCTCAAAGGGTATGTGTGGGCAATAACTCTTCAAAAAGCATCCCTAACATAGGAGTACCTCAAGGCTGTGTGTGGAGTACACTACTGTTTAATGTACTAACCTACAATTGAAAAGCTGGATTCAACACCAGCAACATCAGGTTTGCGGATGACACTATGGTCGTGGGTCTCATCAGTAAAGGAGATGAAAAAGATTAAGATTATAAGGAGGAAGTGAGCTCCCTGATCAACTGGTGTTCAAAGTGCAACCTCAACCTTGATGTCAACAAAACAAAGGAGATCATAATGGACTTCAGGAAAACACAACCAGGTCATTCTTCTCTCATGAGTAATGGTGAGACGTTTGAAAGAGGAGTAAGGAGCGCAAAATTCCTGGGGGTTCACATTGCGGAGAATCTCTCTTGGTCAAACACCAGTCGTATAGTAAAGAAGGCTCGCCAACGTCTGCATTTTCTGAGGAGGCCGAGGAAAGCGAGTCTACCACCCTCTTTCCTCTCCACCTTCTATAGGGGTTCTATAGAAAGTATCTTAAAGTGTAACTTTTCAGTGTGGTATGGGAGCTGCTCAGTTGCAGACCAAAAATGCCCTACAAAGGATAGTGAAAGTGGCTAAGAAGATAACTGGCTCCAAACCTCCAGCACTACAGAAGTTGTACACAGCACAATGTCACAACAGAGAGACGAAAATAATCAAGATCCTACGCACCCTACTTATGAACTGTTCACATGCTTGTCGTCTGGCAGAAGATACCTCAGCATGCACTGTTAAATGGCCAGGTTCAGAAACTGCTTCTTCCCTTAGGAGGTAAGACTCTTTAACTCTGGCAATAATCTCAGGGAAGCTGGACACTGACAAGATATGGGACAGCCAACTCTTTTTTTTTTTTTTTTTCGTGCAAATAAATGAGAGTTTGGATTCTAAACAAACGGTACATGGATGGCAATGAATGTGCAATGTTGTATGGTAGCTAGATCCTCTTATTCAGTGTGAGAATCACACAATTCAATAGGAACTTATGCAACAAGAAATCCATCCAACTGCTGAAAATTATAGATAAGGTCATATCACAAGGGCAGTTAGCCTAGTACTAATCTATGAACCTATATTTATGGGAGGGTGGCCTAATGGTTAAGGTGTTTGCCTTACAAACACAAAGTGCAGGGTTTGAGTCTCACAAGGGATAATTGGCTAGGCTTAAAATGTCTCGCAAGAGCAGTTAGCTTAGTACTAATCTATGAACCTATGTAAGTAGAATAACCTGTCTAATGTGAAATGATTAATATATGTCCTTTGTATGTATATGTCTTCCCATTCGGGTCTGATGCATGCAATTTCGTTTAGACTGCGCTTGTAGGCTAAATGACCATAAAGTTTACTTTGACTAATTCACTTGCTGGGATTTCTTATTCAAAGTCTGAACCACGTTATGCTCTTTAATGATATATTCTAGATTCTGATCCATTTATATATTTTTTGGCTGTTCTATTGACAGTGTTGCTACTAGTATTGTATTGTAGTTTTTCTTAAATGCAGTTATTAAATATTTTTTGGGTTGCAGCGTGTGGTTGGGACAAAATGGGCTTCTTGTAGAATGTTTTCTTCTATTTGCTTTTAGCATTTTTACACTAAATGCAAAAATTGTAAGCAAATAATACTGGATATAAATGTTTGGAGTCTGATGCAAGAAAATAAGATCTGCAAATTTTCATTTTATGTAAATCTAGTTTAACATGTTTTATGGAAAATATGTGATGAATATGTATATTGTTTTGCCTGTAATGCAGTATAATAGTACATGCTCCTCCTACCCAATCTGAAGTAATGTTCCAGTGGGCCATGGGGGTGGTTGGAAGGAGAGCTGAAGGAGAGTGTTGGGAGGGTTCCACCACAGTGGTCCAAACTAGGCCCCACAAGTGCCAAGGCCGGACTTGACTATGATGCACCAAATTTGTAGAATGCAGTGCTTTAATCCTTCCTCAAATTATTATTATTAGCAATAATCCATTGCTGGGTGTGGGTAATGCTGGATTTACCCAATGTTGAAGTGGTGTGAGTTCTTGCTATTATGCAGTGGTGTTTTGTGTATTTTTCCACTTTTTCTGAGATGAAATAGTTCCAGACTTTTAGTTCAAGTTAAGTTTCATTTTAAACCATCTCAGAGAAAGTGGACGAATACACAGTAAAACAGACACCTAAATAACCATTTTTGTAGGGTCAGTTGGGCTTTTGGCCCTAAAAGTAATGGAGTAGGAGCTTGAGGAGTAATTGCTGTGGTTGGATTCAGTTAACATTGTATTGAAGCAGGAAGTTTTCATTTCTGTTTTTGAGGTGGTTGTGTAGCTGTGGGACTGAATTTCCCTAGAGGGGAGGGCCGTGTGGGCTAATCCATCCATCTGTCTAGAACTTCTCCTTTTTTTTCCATTTTTGCACATATGGGTGTGGTGTGGTAATCTAATGCCAAGATTTACATAGTTGGGTGGCTGTTTCTGCCACACCACAAACTTGCACACACTGCAGCTTTCTGTTAAGGAACCGTTGTGTCATCTAGAGCCAAGGTTTACATTGCCAGGTGGCTGTTTGTGCTGTGGTTGTGTCATCTAGAGCCAAGGTTTACATTGCCAGGTGGCTGTTTGTGCTGTGGTAGTTCATAGCACAAACTCGCACATAGTAACTCCTTGAAGCTTTCTATTAAACCATTTTGTGTCCTCTAGAGCCAAGGTTTACATTGCCGGGTGGCTGTTTGTGCTGTGGTAGTTCATTCATAGCACAAATTCGCACACACAGTAACTCCTTGAAGCTTTCTGTTAAACCATTTTGTCATCTAGAGCCACGGTTTACATAGCCAGGTGGCTATTCCTGCCACAGTAGTTCATTCCTGCCAGTTACTTGCATGCACAGTAACAGGGTTGCTGCTTTCTGTTAAAGAACTGTTCTGTGCAAAGTATCTTCTTTGATGCTGTAACGGTCTGTCTGCTTTGAATTTGAACATTGTGACTGTCTTTGTAGCTTACAGAAATGTACACAATATACAAGAATGTTGCATATGCTGATAGGAAAGTGCCGCCACTCAATGATACTTCAGCAACTGGACTTTTTCCTATTGGTATATACTTGATTTACAAGGAGTATGGTGGTTTGGCTTACCATTCGGCATGCTCGTTTGCGAATGTTAATAGCCAGCCGTTATAGAACATGTAACCTGCCATAGAACAAACAACATATTCTATCAAATATGCAGAGGAGAATGGTCAAGGGTATTGCATCTTTCAGTCATAGCTGCCTCCTTTTTTAGTACTGTAAAAATGCAATACAATAAGTCACAAAAAGTAAAGACTAAGGAAGCATTTGTGATGCTTACTTAGAGATATTTGGTTGTTTTAATTGTGATGTGTATGATTAAGAGCCCTAGCAGAATTCCAAAATTAGGAACGTGATTGGACAGTATAGCAAACTTTACAGTACTTGAGGGATCCTAGCTAGAGTAAGACTTTGCCTTGACACTGTAGGATTAAAAGAAATTGTAACTCTGCACAGAATTTTTGTAGATCAGGGATCTTGGCAGCTTTAACACATGAAAGTCCAGGAGAATTGTTCCCTCTCCTGCAATCCATCAGTCAGACCTTCAAACATACTGTTGTCTTGCTCTGGTATTATCCTACATCACTGTATTGGGGGATCCCATGGAAGTGGTGAGAATCAGTTCAGTCATAGATGATTTGGATTTTATTTTTCAGTACTGTGCTCCCTCATTTTGTTGGTCCGTAATAGAGGTAAATGCCAGATATAAACTGCTGCCATGCAAGTGTACACTCCAGTATCTGCTGTGCATACCCAGAATGTAAATACCACTCGACTGGGTTTATGCTCCCAGTTCTTACACTCTTTCAGGTGTGCAGTGGGAGGCCTTTGTCCAGGTGGTCCCTGTGCATTGAACCTAACCAACTTATTCCTCAAGATGGGTGAACCTGCTTGCTCCCATCCCTCAATGGCCAATTTGTAAAGCACCCAGTCTACTAACTGAACCCAGGTTGGCTTGGTAAAAGTAAAGAATTTCAGCCCTGTATTCCATGGAGCTGGTGTAGTTTGAAAAAGGATTGAAAAATTTGGGAGTTCCAACAAAATTAACATTGAAGAAGACCACAGACGGATTTGTAAATTGGTACCGCTACAAGAATTACTGGAACAGCAAGGCTGAACTAGATTAACAGTGGGTCCCAGCAGCACTGGTTTATGGCATCCACAGCAGGAGTACAAAAGTCAGAAAGTCATACCAGGATATATAGAACTGGAGACACCTGTAAGATTAGAGGCCATATTGCCATAAGCGTAGAAGAGTCAGGCGATCACAGTAACATTAAAAAGAATTGGGACCATGGCATTACAACATTCATCCTATCCTGATTTTCTTGATCAGGGTGCCCTAGCAGCATTGTAGAACTGTAAGCATGTTTTTTCTAATTATGATTTTGACATGCCTTAGAAAAAGGTTGTGTATTGGAAATTTTTTCTTCAGTATAACCTGAGATATTTGAATAATTAACCGACCCAGGCGCCATGTAATGGACAACATGGCTGGAGGAATTGGATTTGTACAGTCCTTAATGCCCAGTTCCTCGACTTGCCCACACACATTTTGTCTGTCAGTACAATACAGGGATATGTTTGACATTTAAATGGCTAGATGCAATACTAGTAGGATTTTTCATTTATGCCATCTATTCAGCTTGCTAGCCAACAGGAGTGCTGAATAAGACCTTTGATTTGACAGATGTTTTGTAAAGTGCCAAAATGCAGTCCTGATCTTGCTGCCCCATTGGGACTGGGACCCTATTGACTGCAATGTTTGCTGGTACCTAAAACCATTAATGGCTTCTTTCGTGTGCACTCGCACGAGTGTGTGCATGTGAACATGACTAGTGAAGATTTTTCCCCCATAGTTCAATTCAGGTAGATAAGTATGTATTGGCATTGTTTGGGAATTTGTCTGAGGTCTCCCAGATCTTTTGAAGTGCGAGATGCCATCAAATCTGACTGATGTACCAGTTATTGTTTCTGGAAAAAAAATGTGACTTCTAAAGCTGGTGCTATTCTACTTTAAATCTAATTTTAGCTTTTGCAGTCTAGTCAGAATTATGCTTCATTGTAGAAATTTTTAATATTTTTAATTTTTAATAATTCATGGCAGGTATGTGCTTGAGCTGCTCTAGAATTTAATTATCTATCTATTTAATTACTGAGAGTCCAACTGGGTAGGAGCCCATTTTCAGAGGAGGACCGGGGAGAAAAGCTTCAAGTATTACAAAACGTTTTAAGAGCAATGATTTCTGTTCAAAAATACAAAACACATCTACGGTTTATAGCAAATTCAACATATTATGAAAACATTGGAAGTATATATACAAGTTGTATGACAATGATTTAATATTTAGAATGTTTTTATCCAGTTTGTCAGGTAATTAAATGTAAGTTAGTATAATACAAACAGGAACTGCACTATGAAGCGAGAGAAAAGCAGACTTATGATATATTTTAGAGAGAGGCAGGGAAGAGAAAATATGTGAAGGAGAGTAAGTAGGTGTAAGGTATGAAAAGGTACTTGTTCACATTTGCGGATATGGTTTATCCTGGTGTTGAGCAAGAACAGAGCCTTTTAATTCTGATTAGCAAGATTTAGTCCCTTCACCCAAGAGATGAAGTACCCTAAGCAAGGGGGAATAAATTCCAGTCACCCACCCCTTTACTAGCGATTATTGCAACTATGCTATGTTTGGTTTTGAAATGGTAAAGTGGCTGGTACCATAATGCAGTGTGTCAGTGCAGTTAGCGGTATTTAAATGGAGGTTATGTACTTGCCATTGCACTGGACCCTTATTGTTTTACTCCATCTACCTTGACTTATGGGTTACCAACATTTGTGGAGGATCCTAGCTGCTGACTCTTCCACATCAACACTTTATTCAGTGCTTGAACTCCTCCACACACACATAATGTACCTCTGTCTTCACCATCCCTCATGTAAGAGTTTCCCCAAAGAATCTTAAACTGAGACCATTAACTAAGAAATGACTCTAATGCTTTGAGCTGTGGTGTATGTGAAAGTGACAGTTTGGATGAGGGAAAATGGAAGGATTGTCTAGGTGAACAATATGGAAACAGTGTTATGATATATTAAAAAGAATGTATCTTGTAGTATCCCCTTCATCTACCTTAACTTAGGGAATAGAATCCCCAACTACTTGCCTTCCTGGGTGGAATCCTTCAGGATGGTAGATCTAAAGGAAGACTGATCGAGAAATCTTATCCAGTTTATAGTGCTTGATGAAAGGTATGCATTGTTGACCAGACTACTGCAGCACCAGTATCTATGGAAGAGGTTCTGAAGAAAGCCATAAAAGTAATAAAGGACTGTGCGGAATAGGCCTTATGTTTCAAAGCAGAGACTTGTTTATAAAATGAATGAGTCTTGCAATCTGACAGCCATCTGGGGAAATTGTCTTTTTGGAAATTTTTGAGGTTAATTTGTCTGTTGAAAAGGAGACAATAACTGGAGTTAGTCTGATAGTGCTTCCAGGAATTGAAAGACTGGTAGAATAGGAGCTGAGAGGGTCTAGACCTCTATGTACTGCCCAAAGATAGAACCTCTTCCACTAACACCTGTAAATTTTTCTAGTGTTATCTCTCTCTGAGGCTGTGAGGATCTAAACAACCATATCAAACAAATTAATTGGTCATCGTTGGAATTGGGGAAACCATGCAGTTAGCTACAGGGAAACCATGCCTGGCCGAGACTTACTGGATGGGTGTGACCAAATCCAGATGGGGATCTAACCGCTAGATCTATTTCTTGAGATAAGACCAAAGCATGGGAAACCAAACTTGCTTAAGGTCAAAAAGGGGCTATTAGGACGATGGTGGCCTTGCATAGTAAGACAAGATGAAGTTCCTTCAGAAAGAGGGGAAAAGATGAGAAGATTTAAAGAAGACCAGCTGGCAAAAGATGCAGCAGAGCATTCCTAGGTGTCTGTCCCTGTGAAGGAATAAGGGCAAAGTACCTGCTACATTTGGTATTGGTTGGCGAGACAAAGGGATAGCAGCAAGGATGTCTGCAGTAGTGAAAAACTTTTTGCTTTGCTTCTCTCAGGGTTGAGAGATCATTTGTGAGGCATTGGTTTGTAATGCTTGAGCCTGTCTGCTAGAAGGTTTGTCTGTGCTTGGAATAAGCACTGCAATTAGTGCTATGAAAAATAATGCCCATTGCCACCCTTTTCATCTGTAGAACAGATAAGATTGGGTTCCTCCTGGTCTTCTTTATGTACCACATTACTGGGGTGTTATCTATGTGGATTGAGATTGCACCCAAGGGAGGGGGAGGGAGTTCTCCAGAGCCTGCATCTCTAGGAGAACCACTTCATTCGTTAGTTACTGTAAAGGCGAGCCATGTTTTGGACATGGCTTGCATTTTTCCCTCTTGGTGTCCCCCCAACCACACCAGGAAGAGAGATCCATGGTGACTAAGCCTAACTAAAGGGGACAAGATGAATGGACTGCCTGCTGGGACTAAAGATGACTATCTACCAGTGTAGATGTCTATTTACAGAAGAGAGACGTGGAAATTTTTGAGAGACTGTACAGAATGGGACCACTGAATGCAGAGTGTCCTGTGAAGAGCTCTCGTATGACATCTGGCATGTGAGGTATGGCAGCTGCTGACATGCCTAATGCTTTTAGCACCAGGAAGGCTGATGAAGTCATTTTGAAGCAGTTTGAATATGACCAGCTTGAGGGACAGAAGTATTGTGTTTGGTAATTCACTATTTTTAAAGGTCTTATCCAGACGGTATTCATTGAAATCTGACTTGAGTAGGCTGAAGTTTTGTATTTTTTGAGATTTACTGATATTGCTTGCTTTGTTGCATCTGTCCTTTGGTATATCTTGCTAAGATAAGGGATTCTTTTGCTGTGTCAAGGAGCCAATTGCCTACATATGGGAGCACTCTAAATCCTTTCA
The DNA here is from genome assembly GCF_019279795.1 of Protopterus annectens. NCBI lineage: Eukaryota > Metazoa > Chordata > Ceratodontiformes > Protopteridae > Protopterus > Protopterus annectens. The sequence continues at coordinate 609,442,831 of NC_056737.1, read as the reverse complement.
GCCTGAGGTGAGATGTGACTACAGCAATGCACTTGGTGAACACCCAGAGGGCTGTGGTGAGACAGAAGGGCAAGGATCGGAACTGGCCCAAAGCCATAATCTGAAGTACTTTCTGGATGCCGTCATGATATTTGTGAAGGTAAGCATCCTAAAAGTCTAAAGTAGTTAGGAAAACCTTCTATATCACCCACCTGATCATGAAGGGATTCACATCTAGATCAAGGGAGGTCATCGTCCCCCTGTACTCATCACTCATTAGACCTATGATTGAGTACAATGCCCCGTTCGGAATGTATCTGACCAGACACCTGCTGCAGCTTGAAAGGCCCCAAAAGTTCCTCACCAAAAGGATAAAGGGTCTCAAAAATATGTCTTATGCTGCCCGACTGAAAGAACTCCAGCTCTATTCAGTCTCATATCGCTTGCTCAGAGGTGACCTGTGCCTGACATATAAGGCCATGTCAAACCCAGATTTGATGAATATGCTTCACCTCAAAAAATCTAGATCCCTCAGAACCACAAGGGCGGAGACTTAAACCTTGACACGGTTATAAATAGAACGTGCTGGAGGGACAGATTCATCACCCAGAGACTCCCTATGCTGTGGAACAAAATCCTGGTACATGTGAGGCAGAGCACCTCTCTGGCCTTGTTCAAGAGGAATCTTGACCAATGGATGGGAGATTGCAGATATACCCCAGGGATTACTTCAGTGTCACTGCTTGACAGAGGCACAGCAAAATGATAGGCATAGTTTTTATTCAAACTAAAGGGGTGGCGAAAGCCACGTAACTATGGGCTAGGCTTATAAATGCCCTTGGGCAGATAGCCTAGTATGAACCTATGAACCTATGAGCCCACCCAGTCTCCCCAGTCTGTTGTTGTGGAAGGATAGATAGCACCATGACTGTCTAGAACTTCATTTTTTAACCTAAAAGTTTATGCCTGAGGTCCTTTTTGATTTCTTTTGGAACTAAAAAGAATTTCAAATGGAGCGAGACCCTGTCTGGTCAGGTAGGAGGCACAATTGGGAGAGACTAAGGTTGTTTGGGAGTTGGTGTAGCCTGTGGATATTGTGCCCTTCACTCAGTTGCCCTAAGTAATGGCAAGTCATTAACCTCAATTAGGAAACGGAGTGAAAACTTTGCCAAGCCCTCAGGATTGCTGAGGTGGTTTTCTAGGGTGTCTAGTTTTGCAAACCACTGCCTCTCGCACCCTGCCATGCAAACTCCTGTCTGAAAAGGAATCAAAAGGGAGATGTAGTGATTTTCTTAAACCAAAGCACCTTGCTATCCTTCTGGTTCCTGTAAAAGGAGATTTGAATGGTCTTTAAGCATATTGTGATGGTAAAGTTTTCCTTCCTGCTCGCTTTTTAGCAGTTTCTCTCTCTTTTTTTTTTGTCTGGTCCCAAGGTTAGAGGTCCTATCATAAGGAACGTTTACAGAGAATGCCTTGAAGTTCTCTGTAAAATCAGAGATGCAACTAGGTGCGATGGCACATAATGCTGGTGCCCGATGCTCTAACTGCTCTGAGTTTGGTAGTAGACAGCATGGTTGACATGACTCGAGTAATTTCTTGGTGTCTATTAGGAAGTTGTCTCAGAATCAAATGCCTGCCTCTTTGTCTCTCTCACATTGTCATATATAGGTAATGTAGTTCACTGCCTGAATGGAAAAGGTTCCAATGAATAGGTGCACTTCCCCATGTTGTCCACAGTTCTCTGTTGGGAAGATGGATTGTGAACTTTTTTTTTCTGGTAAAGTTCATTCTTGGCTGTAGCAGTCACAATAATGGTCACGGTGAGGGGCCCTTGCCCTACTGAGATCTGTCCTTTAGCAGGTTCAAGATCTAATCGGGTTTGTAAGAAATTGGATTTGGATTGGGGTCCTGCTATGTCCTCTCTGCCACCAGATCTTATTGGTGGGTGGGAGCATTCAGGAAGTATAGGGAGCTGATCTGAAGTCTTCAAACACGTTTTCATCTGAAAGGAGGTCAGCTGGTCAAGTAGCCCTCTGATGCATCATTTCTAGGATCTCCCCAATCCTGGGGTCTTCAGGAGGGGGCTGTGTGGGTACCATGTCTCTCCCTCTCCTTATTGAGATCTGTGTCTGGGGTGTGTGTGTGTCGTCTCAACATTTACACTTCCTGAGAATTTTGGGGGGGGGGGGGGCTAAACTTCTAAAGATCCAGAATTGTACTGTGATCATTGTCGGTTGCCTGCAATGAAGCCTGCTGTGTCCTTTGGATCCATAATGAGGATTCAGTGATTCAGATCATCCAATGTACAAGGGAGGAACCAAGACAGAGGGCATGTCCCTTTCCTGTTTCAAAGAACCAGAGCCTGTCCTAACAAAATAAAAAAACTCTAGCATTGATATTTTTATTATTATATTTTTTTTAATTTAAATTTGTTTACCAGGAAAGTCCAACTTGGAACAAAGCCAATTTTCAGTGGAGGCCCGGGGGGAAAATGCTCCAGACCTATGTGCTTGTAACTTGGGAGGAAACGGGAGTACCCTGAGGAAACTCACACAAACGCAGGGAGGGCATGCAGACTCCACACAGAAGGTACCCCAGCTGAGTATCTAACTGGAGAGCCTCTTACTGTGAGGCGACAACACTACTGCTCAACCACTGCACAGTCCAAACAGACCCCCAGACAGTGCTAAGGACACCTCTGTCAGTGCTGAGTCCGGCCTCCAGGAAAATGCTGCTCCCAATAAGCCAGTTAACTGCAATGCAGAGATCTTTGCTGATGTATCAAACATCAAAGTCCCTAAACACAGAAGGCGGTGCACCACCAAGTCTCAAGGGATGGAGAATGAATCTTGACCCGATCTGGATGGTGCTGACCGAGTGCTCCAGGACACTCGGTCTCTGAAGCAACCAGCATTGCGGTGTGTGCAGAGGAAGAAGCTGCAGTTACTGAACTTTGTGTGTCAATGCTATTTGCCTTGGAAACCTGAAGGGGATTGTAAAACATGACGTGTTTTTGATGAGGGCATTTGTGAAGCCTCCATGTATGTCAACAAATCTTCTGGTAGTCCTAAGTGGCTGAAGGGGTTCTGTTGCTAAGGATCCTGGAGAGCTCCCACTCTTAGACCCTACTGCTGGGGGGGGGAAATCTCACCTCCTCGTAGACCTGTACAAAATAAAGATGATGATGTCTCTGGACCCTGGAACCAAGGGCTTGAGAGTAACCAGCCTCTTGAGAGAAGGTTGGTTTAGTGGTGCTTTTGAAGTATGAGCTAGGGAGGATTTTTTTTTCCCTTCTCCATTTTTTTTCTCTTCCTCCTTTTCTTTCCCATTTTGTCTTCTCTATCCCCATATTCAGCGGGGGTAAAAGGCATTTAAGGATCATCTTGTGGTTTTTCTTTTCCAACAACGAATGTGGCCCAAAGGCCTACAGATCTTGCAGGCTACCTGCAAACATGTTTGCCTCATGGAAGAGAGGGTCCGCTACAGAGCTGGAAAAACCTCATCTGTGGAAAACTTGCTGGATCCAGTCCATTCCAAGGGGTAGATAAGTCCTGACAGATGGAGGAGACAATAGAGAAGAGAGCATTTTTCCTCATGGGGCTGTTATCTAACTATTGTAATTCCTTAAGGTCCCCTGATGGCCTTGGCACGGTTACTTGGCAACAGCTTGCCTTTTGCAGAATTGCTTGCAGTTCTGGGTCTGTATGCACATCGCCACACATGGACCTTATTCTGAACTACAGCATATGCCACTTTGTGAGTGAGCATGTTGTTGCTCTCACTCCCTGTAGCACATTGCTACCCTCATCACTGCCTTTTCTTGGACATCCAGCCTCATAGCCAGCATTGGGCAATGTTGATTTCTGTAGCTGTGGAGAGGCCCTCCTATTCCTTTATATGTGAAGGGTCCTCACAAAAGTTGGCTTTAGTTTGGCTAAAGTGAAATAACTGTGGAATGAAGGATTTTCTGCTTTATCCCAAGCAGGTCTGCACTCTAGCTCTGTTTTGGAATAAATGTGGTAACCGGTGAATGAGCGTGGGGGACTCCAATACAGTGTTAGTATTAAACTGATGCTGTCAAGCCTCCTCCCCCCCCTCCCATGGTTCCAAAATAGTACTGTTAAAAAGCCAGCAGCTTGAGAATTACTAAACTGGTGTATGTTGAGACATTTTCTCCAAATTTCTGGATGTGTAAAGTGTGAAGATCAAATAAATGCAGAACTTATGTGGAACAATATGTTCAGGCCAGTGTAAAAACGAAGCATGTAGTGGAGTATACAGATGAGCTAATAAAAGCTATCTTCTTTGCATATTTGATCAATCTTTTCTTGTACAGAAGTCTTGAGGATAAATGTTACCTTATTGGACTATATAAAGTTTAATGAAAAGACGAAGTAATGTATAAAAGGTGTGTGAGACTGTCCATAAAGAAATGGGTTAATAAAGGGAGGGTAGTGGAGGAGAGTTTGATTCTGTTTGAACTGAGATGCACTTCGTAACGATTTTTGTGTAATTATAATTGCGTAATACGGATTTCATAATTAAAAAAAGTCACCTGTAATCTTAGTGTTGTGTGATAATGGTCTACATATGAGCTCTGGCAGATGGAACCTTGGTGTTGTGTCCCGTTTGGAGTAACATACTTCGAGTGTTGCGTTGCACTGCAATGTCTTTGTGTGCTTACTTTACTCATTCCTCATGTTTTCTCTCTAAAGCGGTTTTGTCTGTCTCACTTGAAAACAGGAGTCTTTTTGTCTGTAAAGTGCATGACCATTTTCCTGGTTTCCTGAGTGTAAATATCACCTCAGTTCATGACTTGATTTGCTAATGGCACTAATCTAATGGACTGTTTAAATGCAGCATATGTATGTCTGGTTGTATGTCTTATAAAAATTCAACTTATTGAATCTCACCTTATCAAAACCTCAACTTATCTAAAACCTGAAAACTCGAAAAAAAAAATGGGGGGGGTGTTTTGTAAAGTGATTTGTTGATCACTAGTAAGTAATATTGCAGTTTGCTTTACTACAGTATGCTGTATTGTACAAGCTGGTGGAACACTTGAAGCGTTTTTACTTTTTTTCACTGTAGTGCAATGCTGGACTTGAAAGGTGTGGGGGGGCAAACATTTGTTCTGTTTTTATTTATTTATTTTTTTCAGATTTGTTGCTTTAGATAACTTGAGATTCAACAAGTAAGTGCCTTTTAAAAAGACACACAGCTGTATATTTTACACTGCAGATCCACATTTTCAGTGTCTGCTACTTCGGTTTTTAGTGTTTTGGTCTGTGTAATCTGCTTATTGTTGTTCCTGTCAAAACTAGAACAGTGTCCCTCATTGCCTCTTTCCTCATCCTTCCTATCCTTATGCCTCTTTCTTACCTTTCTTCTGTACCATGTACATTTAGCCCCTTCCTCCTTGTATTATGTCTCGCACTGTAATTTTTCTCTAGTACAATTTATAGTTTTCAGTGTTCTCTCATATTGTACATTATATTTACAAATGTTACCTAAAACTAAAACTCTGTACTTCTTTTCACTTTATTTGCTGTGTTGTTAACTATACTCTAGTATGCAATCTATGTAGCTAGTAAGCCATGCACAAGGCAGGTGAGATTCACAGAATCTAGTTGCACAGTAGAGCAGCAAGCATCAGTGTGCAAATGACTGAAATGTATGCAAATTAGTGTTACCAGTTGAGGCCGTAATAATGTGCAAATATATGCAGTCGTAGTACTGTCATAACTTATAGTCATAAGAGCTTGCCCACCAGTATTTTTAAACCTCCAAACCTCCAAAAGCTCTCACCGTGCAGAAAAGATCTGGTGTGTGTGTGTGTTTGTTTGTGTGTTTGTTTGTGTGTTTGTTTGTGTGTTTGTTTGTGTGTTTGTTTGTGTGTGTTTGTGTGTGTGTTTGTGTGTGTGTTTGTGTGTGTGTTTGTGTGTGTGTGTGTGTGTGTGGTGTGTGTGTGTGTGTTTGTGTGTGTGTGTGTGTGTTTGTGTGTGTTTGTGTTTGTGTGTGTTTGTGTGTGTGTGTGTGTGTGTGTGTGTGTGTGTGTGTGTGTGTGTGTGTGTGTGTGTGTGTGTGTGTGTGTGTGTGTGTGTGTTGTGGGTGCTAGGAGTTGCAGCAGCCCTTGCTCTGCAGCACTTTTTATTGCAACAGATTCCTGTCTGGCCAAGAGTTGTAGTAGATGATGGCATTGACAGTGATTTAGGGAGAAAGTAACTTGGTTTACTGACCAACAGATAATTGATAAATTTTATGTTCATCAGTTTTTTGATGGTAGTCGTCTTCATGTATTTGTTTTTGTAACAGTGCAGAAGAACAACCAACATATGTGAGGCTTCTGTGATGTCACACCTCTCCCTTTGGTGCTGTGTGGAACACATGAAGTAACAAATAGCCTGGCTGGCCCAGATTTGCTAAGGCATATAAACAGGAAAGGCTGCAGTTCATTGCAATGCACTGTCACTACTTCCTGCAAGGTGACTCCCATAGGGTCATCTGAATAGTACATGCAAGAACATTATGCAGAATAAATGTAAACTGCAACAGAAAATGTTGATCTATTAACTCCCACCTGAAGAACTACACTATTTGCAGTTCTGAAAAATGTTTTGTATATGTTCCAATGTCTGCCATTTTATACTTTATGAAGCTGCTGCCTTTTTACAAGGATAGCACATAGCTTGTGTTACTTCTGCTAATGCATAGTGAAGAATACCTACAGGGTGCACGAAGAACACAAATGGAAGTACTGCCTTCCCAGCCTGTTCAATGAGCAGCTGTTGGAGGTTGGTATAGCCTGGCCTGGCTGAGGTTCTGAGCCTGCACTAACTAGCACAGCAGTGCTTCTATTCATACTGACGCCACTATAGTCTGCAATATACAGTGAGAAATGAGCCCCATGTATTCACTTTGGTCTTCTCATTAGATATTGTGATAGCCATGCTATGAAGTGTGCGTGTCCTTAATATACAGAATGTTCACATTGCTCTACTATATAGAGCACGTTGACACTATGCATTTTTATTACAGTCACTAACCTGCTTGGGTACAACTGAGCTGCAGTGCATAATGTCACATTTCTATTTTAGTGCATTCACTGCAGTGTATGGTTTCATAGTTTGTGTGCTTGAATCCTGCCCTTTGTCTTGTAACAGTTTGCATACTGTGCTTTGCTCTTAAGTGTGTTCTAGATTTTTTTTCTTGTGGCCTAGGCCACAACTAGAAAAGGTCCATGGACTGGTTCACATAACTTCAAACATTGTTTGGTTGTAAATTTTACTTTACTTTGTGCCATTGATTAGAAGGTTTGCTTTACAGTGGTATAAAATTCTTTGAATAAAGTGAAACCTCTTCCTCACCATTTAAGCAGATTCTGTCTTTACATAGGAGTACTTGGTAAAGTTTTATTTTAATAAGGCAAAATAGCCTCTAGAATTAATTCATGTTTCTAATTGAGTGAATGGAGTTATTTGGTTAAGATGGTGAAGTTGTTTCCAGTATATATTCTTGGTGCTAACAGTTCTCTGAGTTGGTCATCTAAAGCTGTAGATGGTCCTCCGCTAGCTGTAAAGTCCACCAGTGAGAGTGTAGCTCTAATTTTTATGTATGTAACGATGCAGATTTGAGCAGTCACACAATTCCTTTTTTTTCTTTTTTCTAGGCTCACAATGAAACTGCATTGTGAAGTTGAAGTTATTAATCGAATGCTTCCAACCTTTGGCATGCGAAATAAAGGCAAAGGAACCAGAGCTGTATTGTCAATTGGGAGAAATTGTACTGATAAGAGTACTAATGTTTATTTAATGATCTGCACCCTGAAAGATAAATCAGGATGTAAATATAAGGTTAGTAAGAAGAAATATTTCGGCTGTCATTACTTTTAATATTGACATTTTTAATTTTAGTATTTTATGTAATCTTATTTGCTACTTTTAGTACTGATGTTCATACTTGATTAAATAGTGGTGCACTGTTCACTTCCAGTTTATAATACATAGTTTTTTCTGTTATAAATTTGAGAATAAATCTTTAGCTAGTAATTATTTTAAATTCTCGACTGTTTACAGTTGGTAGGCAAGAAGTGCCCCCCCACGCCTAAACACACATACACAACACTACAAAAACATGCATGTGCACACTTTTAATATCAGACTTTTACATTGCATTGTTTACATTGTTTGTTTGACTGTAGGAGACAACACTTTTGACCTCTTGAGTGTTGCTAAAACTCCCCACACCTTCAATTCCAGAAGGCCAACCCATGGGTCTGATTTACTGTCTGGTAAGTGCTTTTGGGAATCCAAAAGTTACTCTATCTGCTGGCTGTGCCCTCTTCTTCCATTCTGTTCTTGCAGGGCTGACCCTTATGTTTTTTGATATATTTGTATACCAGTATGTTCCCTTTATGTCCTAGTTACGTGTGAAGTGAAGAGCTCCCATCAGCATTAGTTTTTGGTTGTATGCCCTGTCCATTTCATAACTCTTTCTTTCTGTTAACCTTCCTGTGGTTTACTGCCAGGAGCCTGATTTTCTTTACTTTATGTGCTCCAAAACTGCACAGGATGCTTTAAGTGTAGTTTTACCCGACAAGTGTAGAGTGGAATAATTACCCCTTTGATTTGGAATCTGTTCTATCTGTTGATGTATTTTGTTTATTGGTGTTGCTGCCCTCTCGCTGTGCTCCTGGTGGTCAGTCCAGGTATGATCAGCAACCCTAGGTTTTTTTTTCCCTTCTCTTTTGCCATCTGTTCACTCCCGAAAGCCAGTAACTCGCATCAGTGTTTTATCAACATGCAGTGTTTTGCATTTGTTTGCACTGAACCTTAACTGCTGCCCGTTTGTCCACTTTGTTAGCTTTTCCAAATCTTTCCCTTAACCCCTTTCCTCTCTCTACCATTCATTCTTTGTCATCAGTGACAAGGCTGAACTTTTTTCTGTTCTTCAGATAGTATCTGGGAAAATACACTGGAGAAATCTGGACCCACAATAAGCCTCCTGTAGTACTATAATAGTCACTTTCCAAATTATGCAAAATTCTTGACAGCGTAAGGAAACAAATGTATCTTGTATGCCCTTTTAAATGCATTGACATTCTACCTGCCCTCAGTTCCTACTTTCCCTTGCCCCTTTTCTTTGTCCCATGCCCCTGGTCTGTGGATTCTTTTTTTTACTTGTCCTATCCTGTAGTCCTTTGTTTAATCCCCAATGGAAAAAGTACTTTGCAGATGCAGAGAGTACAGTATTTTTTTTTTCGCCTTATATCTTCTGCATTCTGATGAGAGAAGCTGAAGCTTTTCTAGTCTGCTCCTATCCCTTTCTCTGTCTCACAGGTGTTTCTGGTAGCTTTCCTCTGAACTGAATACTTTCCAGCAGTCTGTCCCTTTTTTTTTTTTACTGCTTCCAGAACTGAAGGCAGTACTGAAGGTGTAGTTTGAATAAGGCCCTGTAGAGTTGGAAGCATTATCTCTTTGCTTTTAGGAACTGCCCTCCTGAGTGTATGCATCCTAACATTCACTTTACTGCTGCCACTGCTGTCTCACTGTGTCAGTGGACAAGTCCTAGTGTGACGTTGCCATCATTTCCACTTGTCCCAGCTGATGCTCCTCAACAGGGGTGTTATGGCCCAAGTGTAATACTTTTTTTTTTTTATTAAACCTCAGCTGCCACCTATTTGCTTGTGTGCTCACCCTTTCCAAATCCTAATACAGCCCTCTGCACCAATTCTTTTGCTGCACCTTTGTGTTACCAGCAAATAAGCTGGTCCTGATGTTCATCGTGTTTCACTGTTGCAGTCATGACCGTAGGGTTCTCCCCTGCCGGCAGGCAGCCCTCGGTCGGCCAGAATCCCAAAGTCTGGGTCCGGCGTCGGCTGTTCAACCATGCTCCCTGACGTCAGAGCGCCAGGAGTACAAAGCTGACAGCTGACGCCATCTTCTCCAGTCTTTCCCCATCTTTCTAAGGATTGAGAATCCTTTTCAGTAGGAATAGGATTTTTGGCAGAAGCTGCCTTGGCTCCCTTAGGACCCTGAGAAATGGTTTCAGGGTCAGCAGAAGGGTTCTTGTATGAAAACTGATGGGAATCAGGAACCCTGTAATATCTATCAGGCTTAACAGGAGCAGGAGGAAAAGAGTCAGGGGTTAAGTTAGCCTCCGAAAAGGCATCATCCACAATATCCAAAACAGGAGTAGTAGCCAGAGGTCTATGTTGGGGAAGAAGAAGAAATTCCCTCAGTCTTTTCTTGGATTCCGAATACTCCTGTCCTTCCCATTGGAAATGTTCCCTCATTTCATGCAAAGTTTCACCAGAAGAAAAATCCTCGGGGGGAGAAGCTGAAGGAATGGATTCTTCAGCATCAGAATCCTCATAAGGAGGGAAAGAATATTCCTGATCGGAAGAGGAAACAGAAGCCTGATCAGAGGAATCATAAGAAACATCCTGCCTAGGCCTTTTGTCTGGAGGGGGATGAGAACCCCTAATCATAGTAAGTAAATCCTCCGCCATCTTGAGTAACTGTTTCTGTGACTTGGGAGCCAGTTCAGAAGAGGCCTGTGTAGAAGTCTTTGATTTTGAAGGAGTCTTTGCCTTTGTCTTTGCCTTTATTAGTAGCTGAGTAGGCCTGAAAACCCCTTCGGAAGCCGGTACCTGCACAGCAGCTCCGGACCCATCCGAAGGAGCATTGTCCGAAGGTCCTGCAACAGGAATATTTAAAGGCCTGGTTGGCTCCTCATGAGAGTCCGTTTCGGCCGTCTGTTCTGAAATGGCCGACGACAGGGGCTGCAAAAGCACCTCACTGACTACGGCCGAACCTGAAGCTGGCTCCGGTTGTGCGCTATCATCAGATTTGGACCTCTGAGGCCTGTCTTTATCCTTGCGACGTTTGTGAACTCCGGTAGCCGAAACCGTATCCGACATTTTGTAATTAAAGCGCCTACCGAAGTAATGAAATGCAAAATCGTACCTTTGCTTAATTGTACGTTGTTTGAATCTAGCACAAAACCGACAACTAGCTACGTCGTGGTCAGGGCCCAAGCAAGGAATACAGTAAGAATGAAAATCCTTATGAGGTAGTGACAGCGCCTTCTGACCATGAGCCCCCTTCCACTGGTTGTTCTGGAGATCCCTGTCCTGTAAATGTGGTAGCAGCCTTTCTTTTAGAATTCTGTCCCTGGCGTTCCTTGCCTGTGTTAAGCTAACATGCATGTAGCTCTCTGGATTCTTCCTGCTCCCTACCCACCTCCCTTGTACAAGGATACCACACTTGCAGTCTTCCAGTCCCTGAGCACATCTGCATCCGCCCTTGATCTGCTGAAGATCTTTATCAGCAGTTTGTCAACACATTGCCTAAATTTCTTTAAAAAAAGGGGGTAGAGTAACCGTCTGGTACTTTTTCCTTATCCTTGCCAAGCAGACATTTTCTTCTCCACCTCCTCCATCTGTAGTCTGGTGCCTGTCTACTGTTTTCTCCATTCTACCCTGCCTTCCTGCCAGTATGGCAGTCTTGCCCCCCCCCCCCCCCCCCCGTGGGGACCAAAGTAAAGTATTCATTTAGTATCTCTGTTTTTCAACTTTTCTCTAATCTTCCTTATGTTTTTGTGCAGGCTGGCCAGTTCTTCCCACTCTCCTTTCTGGTTTGTACCTGTAAAGCCTGTTTTCCTTGATCTTGTTTTGCTAACTCCCATTGCAGTTTTTGCCTTTTCTTGCTTCATCTCTGCTGCCCTCCTCCTCCTAGCCTCCTTCACCTGCCCGACAACTTTTTTTTTTACCTGTTGTCTTTAGCTGCATCTGCTTTCTTTGTCCTTCACACATTTGCCCATAGCCCCGAGTATTCAATTTCTAGCCTTTTGCATATCTGGTTACTCCTTTATTGTGCTGATAATCTCCAAACTCCTCCTTTACCCATTTTACTTCAGCATAATTTTCTGTTTTCTTAACCTTCCCCTGTTCTAAACCAAAGGGGGGGGAGCAGGATCACTTCTGGGTGATGGTAGCTTAACCTGCACGTCTATGAAGTCACCTACATTAGTTTGAACCACTTGTAGAATTCTAGCATTTCTGATGCAGTTCTGCACTCATTTGCTGAACCTTTTTTTTTTTTATAGCCCAAGACCTCAGACAGTTTCTGCTCCTTTTCAAGCCTGTAGTTTGGACTCTCCCAGTCGGCTTCTAGCTTATTCAGATCCTCATGAGTTTAACCTGGTTACTCCTACTCTACTTTATTCTGGCCTCCAAAGTCTTCCCTTGATACATCTGGAGGAATGATGCACTTAAGGTACAGAAATGGGAAGATGTCCGTGCAGTACAATGATGACCTAGGTTCTGAACCTTACTGCTCCCTTGCAAAGTTCTTGGTTTGTGTTTTTCCATTTGTCTGTTCACACATCTGATACAATCCTTTATGCTTTTCCATCCTTCTCTTCTGTTGTCCGTTCTGAACAAAGTTATACACTGGGGCATCCATTTCCCATCCCCAGCTTCTGTTACTGGCCCAAGTTTCAGTGGTACTTGGTTAACAGCAGTGTTTTTCTCGATCGGTCTTTCTTTCTCGCTATATATATTGTTTTCCTTTCTCCAACTTATTCCTTGCAGCTTTCCTTTCTTTCTACATGGATGACTTTCATTGCAGAGTAGTACTGCTTAATCATGTTTCATCAATCTTGTTTTTCTTTTTACTTCTGTGTATTACCAGAATTCCTGCTGACTACATGCTTCTGTCCTTCACTTCAGTCTTGATTTTAAATGCAGAGTCCTTGAAATAAGCCTACATTTAAGACTGGAGAGGTGCATCAAAATGTACCTTTCCAGCTTGGCACTAAACACTAATGTTCTTACTGGGCTAAGAGGGTGCTTTTTCCTTGTATCTTTGTGCCAGTCTCAATCCTTTCTTGTCCACTACCACACCCAATTAATTGTACTCCTTTATAGTCTCTCTTTCTCCTCTGTGTCCTGGTAAAATACTACTTGGAGTGCCAGCTCCAGCCCCTTCTCATGACATCTTTCTGCCAACTCCATGGTCCTGCTTCCTACAACCTCCTCTCTATCCTTGAACAGGTCAGTGTTGCTATTGTGCATCCCCTCCTCCCTCTTGGTGATTGTTTTTTTCACAGGTGGCTATTTGTTGACCTGCACAAGTAACGCACAGTTTGAACAAAAGAGGGTGCTAGGTGTACAGAATAAAGTGTTTTTCTTGTGAATTAACTAGAGAAATTTTTGTTATAATTTCCCAATTGTTTTCTTTATGGCTATTCCTTGCACTATTCAGAATCATGGCTCTATTTTAAGTACAGTTTTGCTGTCTATGTAATGCAGCTGTGCACTGTCTTGGGAATTTTTCCCTAGTCATAAATTCAAAGACAGCATTTTAGGTTGATTGGCAGTCTAGAAATGCCGGTTCCTCCAAATATGTGTAGGCCTTTCTTTCCAGCCCATGTATCTAAATTTGTTTTAAAAATTTCCAAGCTGTTAGATTGTTTAACATTAAATGGGATGCAGAATTGCCCGTTTTCGTTATAAACTACATATTATGTTTATACATTTTTAACTTGGGTATTTATCTCTAAATTGAACATAACTTGCAGAACTGGAGCATACATTTGAATGCTAAGATTAATTTAACCCAAATAAATCTATAACAAACACTAAATTTTAATGTTTCACATTGTGATTTATATCCCACATTCTTCAGCTTCGTAATTTTTTTCTGTTTTGTTCTCTCTGAACTCCCTCCAGCTTTCTCAGCTACCTTCTTGAATAGGGGTAGAAGGAATTATTGTGTTCTAGGAGAGGCCTGATAAATTTTGAACACCACTAATAATACATTTCCATCCCTTGTTGATTAACAAATAGCTAATATGTTTGTAGCTATCACTACTATGAGCTTAGAATGAGATTTAAACGAAAAAAATTGAAGTAATCAGCATTCCTAAATCTTTATATTCCTTAATCTCCTACAATTGAGAAGCTGTCAAGTAAACCGGTTGTTTAATATTATATATTTTTCAATAAAAAAAAAAAAAACTTTGCTCTTGTCTGTACTAAATGATAATCCCATGTAATTTGCCCAGTCGATAACTAAGTTTAGATGTTCATTTGGTTCCTTTGTCTGAAGGTTTTTGTTCTTGGGTAATGTTTCAGCCACTGGGGATGTACAAGCCAGTGCATTTTTTTCATGCCAGTCCCGAGCCAAGGGTAAATGGGGTGGGTTACGTCAGGAAGGGCATCTGGTGTAAAACCTTTGCCAAATGACATGTGCAGAGCAGATAGAGCTGGTAAGGGAGACGGCTAGACTTGAAACTGTAGTTTTATTGGCCATTCTGAGTCCATTCCAAAACTCCTTCATCTTCCTCTCTTAAAACCCTCTTTTGCATGGTTTTGCGCGTTTTTGAGCATAGCGCAACAGCGAGCAGCGCTGCCTAATTGGATTTAAACAGTTCCTGGCTCCACAAAGTCTGCTCTTCACTTTTTCCCTTAGAACTGCTCTCTCTCTCAATTTAAACACCATATTCTCATTCTAAGGCCCTTCACTGGTCCAATTTAAGTAATCCTACAAGTTAGCACTGTTAAACCATAAGCACTACTTACTCTTATACTCTGTACGATTACCCTGTCCTCTATTGGTCCGTCTTAAATTCAGTTTCCCTATTACTCTAGCATGTCCAAAGGTCAGTCAATGGTTTCCTCTCCAGTCCAGCTGGTGAATCAGGGAATTTTGAGGCAATGTTACAACTGTCTTATGTACACGGACAACCCTCTCCTCCTCCAAACAGGTTCAAATATATGTGAGATGCAACTATTTAGCCAAACTGGAGGCTGAGCTCTCTCATCTCAAAACTGGTGTAACCAGTCAGGAGGAGAAGGTAACCTCACACAACACAATTCCAGTATCACATAGTCCCACCACATCAGCGAACCAAACACATAAATACACAAAAACATACTCGGAGGCTCTAAATAAAAATCTACCTAAGCAACAGAGACCTCCAAAGCAGACATTCAAGCAAACGCTACCTCAAAACAAAACACACACACACAACACATAACCCACAAAGTCAGTGTGCCAAGCAGCCACAGCCATTAAGGCTGAATAAACACACCTGATACTCTTGTTATAGGTGACTATATTGTCAGACACACTGACGTCCCGCTCACCAGGCTGAATAAAGAGAAGGTCACAGTGAGCTGCCTGTCGGGTGCTAGGATCCGACACAAAGCAAGCACTCGGGTCACTCCAAAGCAAATACAAATATGACTCATGCTGGTGTGAATGACCTGAGACGTACCTCCCTGGACTACATGAAAAGAGACATAGAGGAGCTCTCTGATCATGTAGCCCAGGCTGGTATGACCCTGACCTTGAGCAGCATCTTACCCTCGCCTAGAATGATACTACAATACAAAGACAAAATGATCGATTTTAACAATTGGCTAAAATTTTGGTGTCATTCAAAGGGGATCCAGTGTCTGTCAGCCTGGGATGACATGCTCAACAAGCCACGTTGCTTCGCTAGGGATGGCTTGCACCTGTCACCACTGGGCTTTCGGATATTGGCAAAGGCTCTTGCCACCCCCATAGTGCCTTTTTTAGGCAAGGCTCAAAAGTCGAACCCACTCCCATAGACAGCACAAGGAACAAGAAACTAAGGGTAATGCTGCTAAACGCCAGAAGTCTTAACCTCAAGATGCACGCACTCGAAGCTCTCCTCAGTATGGAAAACATCGATATCTGTGCAGTGACAGAAACCTGGTTCAAGGCTCCAGAGAGCACCCCAGCACTACCAGGCTATACCTCATATCATGCTTTTTGGCCCCAAAACCCGGACCGAACCACAAAAGGAGGGGGAGTTTCCATATTTATCAAGGATATCCACACCTCCAGGTTAGTGGCATTGCACGAAGTATCGGAGACCATCCATGTGCAACTAACAGTGGGCAAGACTGCTTTTCAGTTTATAGCATCCTACAGACCACTCTGTCAGGAATCCCATTTGGCTTTCCTGAAAACACTGGAGAACATGAAGATCTCTCCAAACACCATTATATTGGGCGACTTCAACTACCCAAACCTTGACTGGAAGCACTACTCAAGCCCCAGCACCTTAGCCCAAAGATTCCTGGAAATTATAAACTCAAATGCTATGGAACAACTAGTCACCACTCCCACAAGAGGGGACAACATACTAGACCTGATCATTACCAACATGGGGACTCTATGCTCCACACCAGAAGTATATCCCTCATTGGTAAGATCAGACCATAAATTAATTTCACTGGATGTCCACATCCCGACCTCACCCCCAGCCCAGAAAACCACAGTGAAAAACTTCTCAAAAGCGAACTTCTCACTTCTCAAAACCGAAGTGGAATCCTTCAAGGCCCCAGGGCCAGTGGAAACTACAGCCCAAACTGCAGAAGTCTATATAAATGCATTCTACGGACATCTCCAGGAATGCATGGATCATGCTATCCCAAACAAAACCAAGACCCAATCATCCAAAGGCAGGCGTCCAGTCTGGTGGACCCCTGCCATAAATAAACTGTACAGCAGAAGGAGGAAGCTACTACATGATAGAGCAAAATCCCTAATAGGGAAGGCATCTCTGATCAGTACTAGCAAAAAATTACGATCCCTCAAAATCCTCCAAGGCCAGCTTCGAGAGAAAAATTGCACAGGACACCAAAGACAATCCTAAGGCTTTTTTCAGTTATGTTAGAAACCTGGGATGCAACTCCCAGACTTGTTCTGAGTTGATTCTAAATGACAAAAAATACACTGAACCCACAGACATCGCCAATATCCTGGCAGACAGGTTCAGTGCAAACCCCCCCCCAAAAGAGCAAATATCTATCCCGGCAGAGGGCTGCCTCCCAAACACCTCAGATGCTCAGGTGAAGGCTGCCCTCTCCAAAGCAAGAAACACTGCTTCCATGGGACCAGATGGCGTCCCAGGTTGCATCCTACATGAACTACAAGAGGAACTAATCCCTCAAATAAAACAGCTATACAATCTCAGCCTCACTACAGGATATGTGCCCACAGAATGGCGTACAGCAACAGTGGTCCCACTCCACAAAGGTGGAGCCTCTACGGACCCTGGAAACTATCGCCCTATAAGCCTGACTAGCTTAGTCTGCAAGGCTATGGAGAGGATCATCATGGAGCTCATAAACAAAGACATTGGGGACCTACAGACACTAGATCCTACCCAGTTCGGCTTTGTCAAGGGCAGATCCTGCCTTTTGAACCTGGTTGACTTCTTTGAAACAGTCACCAAAGCCATAGATGAAGGGAAGGTAGTCCACACAGCCTATCTGGACCTTGCAAAGGCATTTGACACAATACCCCACTCGAGTATCCTAGATAAGCTATCCAGCTTAAATATAAACCCCTATGTCACAAGATGGGTCGCAAAATGGCTCAAAGACAGAACCCACAGAGTGAGAGTTGCTGGAGCCATGACACTCGAAACCGGTCACAAGTGGCGTCCCACATGGTTCTGTCCTGGGACCACTCTTGTTCGGTATATACTTTTCTGAGGTACAGGCAAACGTGGGAGGACTATGGCTCACCAAGTTAGCAGACGACTGCAAACTGGGCGCCATAATCAACTCTCCAGCTGACACATCCTTCTAAAAGGTCTCATAACTGGTGCCAGCGCCATGGTTTAAAGCTAAATGCCAAAAAATGTATAGTCCTACCCTTTGGCAAAAATAATGTGCCCACAAATTACCACATAGGCGGAAACCCATTAAGTACAGAGAAAGTTATTGGGGACCTGGGGACCCAAGTTGATAGCAATCTCTCCTTTGAAAACCACATTGCCAAAGTGGTTAGAAAGACCTTCTACATAGCTCACCTCATCACAAAGGGTTTCACATCTAGATCGAGAGGTAATCGTGCCCCTTTATTCATCCCTCATCAGGCCCATCATAGAATACAATGCCCTTTTGGGATGTACCTTACCTGACACCTGCAGCAATTAGAAAGACCCCAAAAGTATCTCACCAAGAGGATCAAGGGTCTCAAACAGATGCCATATGCTGCTCGGTTAAAAAAACTCCAGCTCTACTCAGTTGCATACCACCTACTTCGAGGCGATCTATGCCTGACATACAAAGCTATGTCAAATCCAGAATTAATGGACATGCTCCACCTCAGTAAATCTAAATCCCTTAGAGCCACATGCTCTAGGGACTTGAACCTCAGCACAGAAATAAATAGAACTTGCTGGAGGGACAGGTTCATAACCCAGAGGCTCCCTTCGCTCTGGAATAGAATTCCAGTTCATGTGAGGCAGAGCACCTCACTGAATCTCTTCAAGAAGAATCTCGATAAGTGGATGGGGGATCGTAGGTTTGTCCCAGGGATTACTCCCGTGTCACTATTAGACAGAGGCACAGTAAACTAAACCTTAAAAAGGGCACAGTATACTCAAATCAAGGGGTGGCGTAAGCCATACAGAATAGGGCTAGGCTTATAATTGCCCCAGGGCAGATAGCCTAGTATGAACCTATGAAAGGTGCTTGGTGTGACATCTGGACAGAGGAAGGAGGACAAGAAGCCCTGGTGGTGGAATGAGGAAGTACAGGAGAGTATACAGAGAAAGATGTTGGCGAAGAAGTGGGATTGTCGGAGAGACTAAAAGTAGACGAGTGTAAGGAGATGAGGCGTATGGCAAAGAGAGAGGTGGCAAAGGCTAAGGATAAGGCATATGAAGAGTTGTATGAAAGGTTGGAGATGGGAGGGAGAAGAGGACCTGTACCAATTGGCTAGACAGAGGGACCGAGCTGGGAAAGAGATGTGCAGCCGGTAAGGGTGATAAAGGATGAGGGAAACGTTCTTGCAAGCGAGGTGTGTGTTGAGCAGATGGAAAGAGCACTTTGAGGGGCTGATGAATGAAGAGAATGAGAGCAGGTTGGATGATGTGGGGATAGTGAATCGGGAAGTGCAGTGGCATAGCAAAGAAGTAAGGTCCGCTATGAAGAGGATGAAGAACGGAAAGGCTGTTGGACCAGATGACATGCCTGTGGAAGCATGGAGGTGTTTAGGAGAGATGGCAGTGAGGTTTTTAACTAGATTGTTTAATGAAATCTTGGAAAATGCGAGGATGTCTGAGGAGTGGAGAAATGTTTTGGTACTGATTTTTAAGAAGGGTAATGTGCAGAGCTGTAGTAACTACAGAGGGATAAAACTGATCAGTCACAGGATGAAGTTATGAGAGAGTTGTGGAAGGGAGGTGGTGATTAGTGAACAACAGTATGGTTTCATGCTGGGAAAGAGCACTACAGATGCAATGTTTTCTCTGAGGGTGTTGATAGAGAAGTATAGAGAAGGTCAGAAGGAGTTGCATCTTTGGAGGAGTTGTGGTATGATAAAGTTGGGAGTGGCAGAAAAGTATGTAAGAGTGGTACAGGATATGTAAGAGGGTAGTGTGACAGTGGTGAGGTGTAGTAGGAGTGACAGATGTATTTAAGGTGGAGGTGCGATTACATCAAGTTAAGCTCTGAGCCCTTTATTTGCAGTAGTGATGGACAGGTTGACAGACTAGATTGGACAGGAATCCCAGTGAACTATGATGTTTGCCGATGACGCTGTGATCCTGTGGTTAGAGTAGGGAGCAGGCTGATGAAACCCAGGAGAAGTGGAGATGTGCTTTAGAGGAGAGGAATACAGGTCAGCAGTACTAAGAAATGTGTGTGTGAACGAGAGGGAGGATAGAGGAATGGTGAGGATTGAGGGAGTAGAGCTGGCAAATGTGGATGAATTTAAATAATTGGGATCAACAGTTCAGAGTAATGGTGAGTGTGGAAGGGAGGTGAAGAAAAGTACAGGCAGGGTGGAGTGGGTGGAAAAGTGTCAGGAGTGATTTGAGAGAGACTGGTACCAGTAAGAGTGAAATGGAAGGCCTACAAGAGGATGATGAGACCAGCTGTGTTGTATGGGTTGGAGATGGTGGCATTGACAAAAAGGCAGGAGTCAGAGCTGGAGGTAGCAGAGTTAGATGTTTGCATTGGGTGGACAAGGATGGACAGAATTAGGAATATTAGAGGGTCAGCTCAGGTTGGACGGTTTGGAGACAGAGAGGTGAGATTGCGTTGGTTTGGACATTTGCTGAGGAAGAATGCTGGGTATGTTGGGAAAAGGATGCTAAGGATGGAGCTGCCAGGTAAGCGGAAAAGAGGAAGGTCTAAGATGAGGCTTATGGATGTGGTAAGAAAGACATGCAGGTGGTTGGTGTGATGGAGCAAGATGCAGAGGACAGGAAGAAATGGAAATGGGTGATCTGCTGTGGCGACCCCTACCAGGAACAGCTGAAAGAAGTTAACACCAGATTGAACAAGGCAAGGCCTAAAACAGTTCCCTAAGGAACGCCAACCTTTACATTAAGATAGAGTGAACACTCAATCTTAACGCTTTGTTTTCTACCCAGAAACCAATTTCCAGTCTGCTTTTTGTAATACAAGTATTGATTTTATAATTACTTAGCCTACCACATGTGATTTTATTATGAAGTGTTTACTAAAAATCTTGGGCGAGTCCAAAAAATTGCACCAGGAGACAAACCTAGATGAAGAGCTTCTGTTAGTAGTCCTAAAATTAAGTTCAGTGTGTTGACTTTCCTTTAGTGAAACCATGCTGTTCAATATGTAGTGTATAGATATTGTTCTCAGAGTTGGTCATAAGGTCCAATAAGCAGCCCTTAAAACACTTTTTTTCCAGTTACTGTAGTTAAACTAATTGACCTGTAGTTTTGCAACTGGTCACTTAACTTTCTTACGTATAGGAGATGCACATATTTTCCAAGATTCCAGAAACTTACCATTTTCCAATAGTTTATTAAATATTAAAGTTAATCTAGGTGTAAGTATATACCGCAGTAAGTAACTGATTGGATGGCATCGGGTTCATAACCTTTAACTTTGAGAAGTCTGCTAGTATGACTGATTCAGCTGTATTTGGACAAGAACCTGATGCTAAATTTCATTGCCACTCACACATGGCAGTCAAGCTAATGTTGGTGTGTAAAAAGATTAAATTCATTAGCTGTCCTATTAACATCTCTAGTGGCTTCATTATCAGTTCATCAGCTTGTTTTCATAACAATCCCTGGCATTCTTTAATTTTTTTTTAAATCCTACTATTAAGAGTTGGTGAATTTCTTTTTTCCCTATTGTTGTGCAGTCATGGAGTAAGGTATGAATGGTATATGGGTTTGCTTTCCTGCAAAAACAATGGTTTTGACTAGTGGGGATAGCTGTTTATCAATCTGTTATGATTTGTTTCTTGATACTGACTGAGACATCAAAAGCGATTGCATTGCATTTTCAGAACACTGTCCTATATCTACAGTTTCACTGGCTGCACTTTGTGCTTCGATGCTGACTTCTCATGACAGGTACACCACTGCTGTATAATGTATTGGATGCTCATTGTTTAGCTTATTGTAATCTGTATCCACCGCTCTGTTTGGTATGTAACTTCAAGCTCATATTGTGAGTCTTTGGCTGACCAAGTTTGCACATGATTGCAAATGTTTGTGCTTTCATCAACTCTGTGCTCCCAGACCCTACAAGAAGTGCTAATATGTACAAACCAATGCTGCCAGGAATAAGTTAATTGTCAAAAAGTGCAGTATTGTGTCCTTAGGAACATTCACACACCTACCGCATAAATGAAACTCTGTCAGAATCAACACGATTGTTGTAGACCTGAATACTTCTGTGGACAGTGGACTCTTCTTTAACTATGTATTCTTTGTAAGACTATCCTCCTACCTAGACCAGTTGATAATAGTCTGTCTGGCAGATCAAAGAATTTCTCTCTCCACCTTCATTATTAGGTCCATAATTGAATATAATGTTCCCTTTAGCTTGTACTTTTCCAGACACATGGCCCAGCTTGAAAGATCCCAGCATTTTCTCACTAAAAATCAAGGGCCTTGGGTCCATGTTTTATTAACACCTTAAAGCTTGCTGTATTCTCTTTTATGTATACTCCTTTGATGGTAACATTTTCCTAGTTTGAGGTCTGAAACAACACTGTTGCATGATCTGTTACATGCATGCAAAACAGTATTGCCAGCACCTGTACAAGAGTCCTAAACTTCATCATAACATGAACAAAATGTGCTGGTGGGATCGATGCTCTTTTCCAACAAATTTATGTCCTCTAGCTTGGGCTTTTCATTTTATATTAAGTAAAATAGCTTCCTCTCAGTCTTGTAACACAACCTAGATGAATAGATTTGCAGGTGTAAGTATACCATAGGTTTGCCCCTCACAATCACTTATGGGAAGGTAAATTGGGTAGAGGGATTTGCATGGGCTGGGCTTCAAAAGAGCAGTCTGTCAACTATGTAGTAAAAACCTATGAACCAAGAAAAAGAAAAAAAATAAAGGTTCATCTTGGAGTGAGATTTTTTTTTTCTACTGTATTTATTGGTAGTTAATATTGCAATCTGTTACTTTGCCAGCTGTATGGGACCTACTTAGTGGCTACCATATAACTGACTTGACAGCAGTATCTTCCTTTTTGCTGGTACTGTTCTAGCACACTAGTACATTTCTTTTGTTTGCCTGTGGTGACACACAGTCAGAAGTTATAAAATTAAAGACAACTTGGCTGCTATTTTATTTCCTCTGCTGCTAAATTTAACAGATTTGGTTTATGGTAAGAAGTTGCCCACCACAGTGCTACTGCTCCAGCATGTTTTCAGGCACACATTCATAAATATCGTGAAGTCCATGTTCCCCCTCATTTCGTATTTTTTTGTGAAAAAGATCTGGTTGCTGAATTTTCCTTTGGCAGCTCATTGCCATAAACCCGCTGTCTTAAATGTGCTGTCTGACTAGGGTGCACATGCTAGCTCTCCTGGTGTGTTGCCTAGATGCTGTGCGTCCCAAGACCTTACAAAAAAAATTGCATGCAGACAGTTTGACTGTACAGGGTAAATCAGAAGTTACACAAAAGCACTTTATCTATAGGGCAAGAGCAAGATTGCTGAGTAGGCCACAGGGGGGACTTGCTGGAGACAACTTGTGTAGCGAGCAGTATGCCAAACCGCTACTGCCCCAGAACATGTATGCATAGCATTTCCTAAGGTAGAATAAAAATGTAGCATCCTTTGCATAACGTCATCAATCTTTGTTCTTGTGTGCTGCCTTTTGGTGTAGATCCAAGAAGCTATTCAAAGATTTGGAAAGCTCTCCCTTTCTGAAGACCCTAAACTCCAAGAGTGGTTGTTCAGAAGTTGTAGAAGTACTCGTGTAGTAGGCAAGTTTGCTGCATCTGTTGGGGAAGAGATGTGGCTGCTTGTCTTGCTCCCAGCTGTGTACTGCATCTTGGTGCGACTGCAAGAAACAATCAAACCAACTTGTTGGCTATTGTTGTTTGCCTGGTTTCTATCTTTTTCCGTTTATGTCAAGGTATCTGCAGCAAGAGGCCAGTAAATACTGTTTACCAGGCTAGGAGTTGTGGATTGCAGCTGCACTGTGGATCACGGCTGTGGAATCCAAGGGTATTCTAGCACACTGGTGAATTAGATTGAATTGTTTCCCAGTCTTTTAACAGTTTTGGGTTTTTAGTGTTTGCAGACTTTTTCCAACTTGTATCATTGGAACTGTAGTGCAGAGATCAACCATATCACGTCTTTAGTAAGCCTCATAACAGCCTAATTCAAGGTGCTCATACATAGAAGCAAATGCCTCTCCAAATGGCAGTGTGTTGTGCTTGGACACAACATTCCATGCACACTCTGTATCAAGAAGTAACCATGGATTATTTTTGTACTGGTGGACCATAAAGCCCTGTGTGCATGAAAATACAGGTTGCAGTTTAGCAGACTGACTTTTATAGTCTTTCAAGAAAAACTAAAAAATTTGTAAGGAGCAATGGTTTTAATAGTACATTACTGTACATTACTTCACAAAGATGCTATATAAAAACATAGTTTGAAGCTTTGTTTCAAGAGATCTGTACTATCATGTAGTCTTGGATGTTTCACTTTATGTATTGCCTTTTATTTCGTGCTCTTTGTATTCTGTACTTGAGAAACTACTATAAGGCAGAGATGGTGTAATGTGCACTTCCACTACAGCACAGATATCCAGCATTTATTTTTCATTGCTTTAGTGCAAACAGGTCACCACACTGCACTATCACTTTCCACTTTGCATGAACATCAGTCTGTTCAAATTAGATTTCTTTTTTTGTACAGCTCTTGTGTTTTAGTGACATTATTCCTTGAACTTTTGTGCTAATCCATTATTAACATGCTTTTATTTGTGAGTGTTCTTAAGCTATGCATTTATGTCCTGGTTAGGACAGCCATTGTCAAAGTTTTCAGGCTGTGTGGAAGCTGTACTTCTATGCAGTGATGGTGTTACATACTTTGCAGTCTACTTTGGTTAGTTACTGGTAATTGTTTGCTAGGCTTATTCACTGTAAAGCTGTGTCATTACCTGTTTGCCTGGAACCCATTTATTGCTTGTATTAATATTAGCCACTGGAACTAATGGAACATATATATATATATAGATAGATAGATAGATAGAGATAGATATATATATAGATATATATATATATATATATATATATATGTATATATGTATATATATATATATATATATATATATATATGTATATATGTATGTCTCTCTATATATATATATATATATATATATATATATATATATGAGAGAGAGAGAGAGATATATATATATATATATATATATATATATATATATATATATATATATATATACATATATATATATATATATATATATATATATATATATATACATACATACACACACGTTGGTGATCAAGAAGAGGAGGAGTAGTGTGAAAGCAGTGCCAAG
The DNA here is from genome assembly GCF_019279795.1 of Protopterus annectens. Taxonomy (NCBI): domain Eukaryota; kingdom Metazoa; phylum Chordata; order Ceratodontiformes; family Protopteridae; genus Protopterus; species Protopterus annectens. The sequence goes on along the minus strand of NC_056737.1, from coordinate 609,417,987 downwards.
GATTAAATGGTGGAAATTTAAAAAAGGGTGATTGTGGAGTTTAGGGAAGAGTTAAAGGACAACCGCACCCTCAGACTCAAAAAAAAAACATTTTATTTCATCATGGTTTGGTGTTTCCTACATTTTAACAGCACTCTGGGACTATTTAGAGGTTTTTAGATATTTGTATATGCAATTTCTGACTCTGACCACATGGGGGTTGGCATTTTGAAATAATTCAGACAGTTTACTCTGCCTCTAACTCTCTAAGTATCCCAGAATGCATTGTTTGTCTCTAAAAAAAATTGCATCAGATCTGCCACGTTTTCCCTTAAGCTGCTGTCACTTCATTGACTTAACAGGCATTCACTGCTGTCTTAAAGTCCCCTACTTTTGTTTAAAATGTTATCCTTTTTCAATGACTACTTCAAACACAAGCAGTGCAAATGCTACAGAACAGAACTGAGAAGTGCATTTTATTGCTTTGTTTCTTAGAAATGCTAACTTGCTTTCTTTTGTGAAGGCTGAAATCTAGTTCAAGGCATCTCCCCTCCCACTTCACACCTACCTTCCCTAGCTGTCAAAGAGCTAAGGGTAATTTGACCCATTATCTGCATGTTATTGACAGCTCACAGCAGATGACCAGAGTAATGTACTGTTTTCTTGTCAGCCTTTCCCTCCTTACAGTGGGACACTTTTTTTGTTGCACTTCTCCTGTCAAATTTAGAACCAAGCTACATAGCACTGGGAATAATCACTGTTTTGCAAAGCATCAAACTCCCACTTATTTTTCCTTCCCGTTTTATTAAATAGCTAACAAAAATGACACACTAGAAACATGAAATATTTCACAGACTTGCATGACAGCACCAACATGCTTTTTTAAGACATGATTTAAAAAATTTCGGTATTGCATACTACTTGTAATCTGATGTAGTGTTGTCGATTTAATTGTGACAGACATCTGCTTCTTGTGTAAAAACATGCAATTAATGTATACGAATGGTTATTGCAAATTTATGCTCTTAGTTTTTGCAGCTGTTACTGTGCTTCTGCCTGTACTTTGTCATATATCGGTAGGGCAATGTAAAGCAATATGACATTACAAAAACAAAGTTTAGAAATTACATCCAAAAATGAGACTCACCCACACTCACCCTCTCACACTCGCCCACCACCCTCTCACACTCGCCCACCACCCTCTCACACTCGCCACCACCCTCTCACACTCGCCCACCACACTTCACTCACTTACCCTCACTCACCACCCTCACCACACTCATTCACCCACATTCAACTCCCCCACCCACACTCAACCACTCACCCACCCACACCCACTTACTACACTCACTCACCACCCACCACCCTCGCTCGCTCACCCACCCACCACCCTTGCTCGCTCACCCACCCTTTCACACACACGACCACAAGTTTGTTTGGTAACACCAAGAATGACCCCAGGCCTTCGTCCGAGGAATGCACGAGTAATTATGTACTTTGGCTGTGCAGACATCAGAAACAGAAACGCATGCCTATACAGATCTTGCACATCAAGCCGCTCCATTCAAATCGTACATGAAATGCACCCATTGAACAGTTTTCCACCTACAACATTATTAAAGTACTTTAATCCAACACTAGTGAGCCCTACTTTACACAGCCCAGTAAACCTGTCCACAGATACAGCTTCTACAGCACAGTCCAATAAACTGTCCACTGTACATTAGTGGTAACACAGGAATTTCCAGCTCTTATCAGCATAACCACATACACAATCTTCCACCTCAGACCTTTCATGAAAGAGGTTTTATTTTTAAACTTTCATCCTTCCCACTTTAGGGGTCTTACATAAATCCCAGCAAAAAGGAGACCTATAAACTGCAATCACTCTGATCCAAATCCATCCAAACATGGCTGCAAAACTAAAGGTGTTAGGGGAGGGTTAAGCAACCATGCCCACACCACCTGGGAATAATCAAATTCTTCCTGTCTTTATAACTACACAGTTCCACAACCACAGGGAAACAATTACCCAACAAAGGCACACCAGTACCTAATGGAATTAAGTGACAATTCAACACTAAATCATAAATCACAAAACAGACTTTATCAATTCAGTATATGAAGAACATACCTGTATAGTGTATTTAAAGTTACATCTAACTACCAGATTGTGCTGGGACAGCTTTAGAGATAAGTGGTTTTGTAAAATTCAGCAGATACTGGCAGAGTGCCCTTTATCACACAAACGTGGACACACTTGCCCCTTATCACACAGACACAGTTTGTTTGGCAACAGCTAAAATGACCCAAGGGCTTCTTCCTTCTGATAGCAGTCTGTTAACTATAGGTTCATAGGTTGGTACTAGGCTAGGCTATCAACCCTAGGGCTTATACAAGCCTAGCCATAACAATTCCCTGGCTATTACTTCCACACTATATTTTCTACCCTGGCCCCCATGTCTAGCAGGGTGAGTGACGTGATCCCCGGGGTTAATTTCTTTCTCCCATCCAATCGTCAATGTTCCGTTTGAAGAGGGCCAAAGAGGTGGTCTGCTTGACATGTATGGGCAGTCTATTCCAGAGTCTGGGCAGTCTCTGAGTCGGGAACCTATCTCTCCAGCATTTGTTTATTGTGATGACAAGGTTTAGATCCCTGGAGCATGTAGCTCTGAGGGATTGGGATTTCTTTAAGTGTAGCAAGTCCCAGAATGGGTACATGTTTGTTTTTTCCCAAAGTGGATAACTATACATTTCTTGGCGCTGAGCTTGAGCCCATGGCTCTGGCACCAAGCATCTGTTTCTGTAAGGCCCTTTTCTAGAGTATCCACAACATTTGGGGATTCAATAATGGCTCCCAGTTTACAGTCATCTGTGAACTTTTATTAGCCAGAATCCCTTAGTGTTGCCCTGTACTTCAGAGAAGTAGATGCCAAACAAGAGCGGTCCCAGGACTGACCCCTGAGGTACTCTGACTTGTCAGAAGCTGGATTTGGAGTGGGCTACTTTTACAGCTTGGGTTCTGTCAGTAAGCCAGTTGGCAACCCATCGAGTGACGTAGGGATTAATGCCCAGCATAGTAAGCATTTGTACACACACACACACACGCACTTGCCCGTTGCTTGCATTCTCACACACACACACTCACCCCTTGCTTGCATTCTCACACACACTTTGCCCCTTGCTTGCGCGCACACACACACACACACACACACTTGCCCCTTGCTTGCATTCACACGCACACGCACACACTTGCTCCTTGCTTGTATTCATACACACACTTGCCCCTTGCTTGTAGTCGCGCGCACACACACACACACTTGCCCCTTGCTTGTAGTCGCGCGCACACACACACACTTGCCCCTTGCTTGTAGTCGCGCACACACACACACACACACACACACACACACTTGCCCCTTGCTTGCATATACACACACACACTTGCCCCTTGCTTGCATACACACACACACACTTGCCCCTTGCTTGCGTATACACACACACACTTGCCCCTTGCTTGCGTATACACACACACACTTGCCCCTTGCTTGCGTATACACACACACACTTGCCCTCTTGCATGCACACAATCACACATATGCCCCCTGCTTGCATGCACACACACACACACACTTGCCCCTTGCATACATACACACACACACACACTTGCCCCTTGCATACATACACACACACACTTGCCCCTTGCATACATACACACACACACTTGCCCCTTGCTTGCATACATACACACACACACTTGCCCCTTGCTTGCATACACACACACACACTTCCCCTTGCTTGTAAACACACACAGACACTTGCCCCCTTGCACACACACACACACACACACTTTCCCTTGCACACACACACACACACTTGCCCTTGTGTACACATACACACACACACCATTGCCCCTTGCTTGCATTCACACGCACACACACTTGCCCCTTGCTCTAATACACACACACACACACACTTGCCCCTTGCTTGCACACACACACACACACACACTTGCACCTTGCTTGCATACACACACACACACACACACACACACACACACACTTGCCCCCCTTGCATGCACACAATCACACACTTGCCCCCTGCTTGCATGCACACACACACACACATGCCCCTTGCTTGCATAGACACACCAACACACACTTGCCCCTTGCATTCACACACACAAACTTGCCCCTTGCTTGCATTCACACACATCACTAATCATACTGCCTATGGTGATAAAGCAATTTCAATGTCCATAACTGAAAAATCTGGCATGGTACAATTAACACCACTAAAGCTACTGATGTGTTGCAGTAAGACAATCTAGCCAACCTGAGCGAACGGTCAGTTCGTACAAGACCAGTGTTATTGCAAAATATCATTGCTAATAATATGTGGAAACAAATGGGTGCCGCTGATGAAATTATATAGTATTCTCCATTCATAATGAATGCTCCTGCTACGCTGACTCAGCCGAAAGTACAGTTTTGAAATGGTCTGTTTTGAGAGAGCCTTTCCTTGTGATCCTGCAGCTTATGCCACTAAAAGTTGCTCAGTCTTTCTGAAAGCTTTAGTTCTGTCCAAGTAGAAGTGTAGCTGTCTGTGCATGTCCAAAGAATGCAGAAGTCTCTCACCCTTGTTCTGTGGGTTTGGATAAAAGGTAGGCAAGTGAATGGTTTGATTAAGGGCCACACTGGACACCACCTTAGGCATAAATGTCAGGTTTGTCCTCTGAGAAACCCTATCTGGATGGAAAATGATAAAGGGTTCCACAGCCATGAGTGCCTGTAACTCCGAGACTCATCTTGCAGAGGTTATTGCTAGGAGCAGAGTGGTTTTCCAGGATAAGAATTTTATATGAGCTGGCTGGCTCAAAAGGAGGCAGTGTGAGTTTTTCCAAGACATAATTGAGGTCCCATGCAGGTATTGGTGTTCTCCTTGGAGGTCTTAAGTTTTTGGCCCCTCTGAGGTACTGCTTTATTAAAGAATGAGAAAAGATAGGTGGTTCCATATTGTAATGGGCTGAAATGGCAGAGGCATGGCTCTTAATTGATGAAATGGATAGGCCTCTGTCCAGCATCTCAGTTAAGTATTGTAAAATCTGAGGAATGTTTGCAACAAACGTGTCCATTCCTAGTGTCTGGTTCCAAGCACAGAATCTATTCCATTTTTCTGAATAAGATTTTCTGGTACTGGGCCTCCAAAATAATATCCATCACAGCTTTGGAGAGGAGTGTTCTGAATGGTACATTATCTGCCATGCTGCCAGATTTAAGGTCCTGAGTTGGCTGTGCAGGATCTGATTGTTTTGTTGGGTCAGTAAGTGAGGAATTTGAGGCAATGTCCAGGCTGGACCTTGAGACAAGTTCTTTAGGATTGGGTACCAGTGCTGGCATGGCCAGTATCATTTTTGGCTTCTCTTATCTGACCTTTAGGAGTACCTCTGGGAGGAGAGGCAGTGGAGGAAAGGCATATACTGTTAGGTTTTTTCCAGCTGAAGGATAAGGCATCCACTTTCCATGCTTGCTTGTGATAAGTCCTTGTGCAGTATCTCTGTAGTTGGCAGTTGTGAGGGGAGGCAAACAGATCTATGTCTGGGCATCCCCATTTCCTTGTTATCATGCTGAAGACTTGTGGATCCAGTTTCCACTCGTGGGGATCCATGAGGTTTCTGCTTAGTTCGTCTGCCAGAGTATTTATCTTTCCTGGAAGGAATTGTGCTTGCAGGTGAACTAGTCAATGCTGTGTCCCACAAAGTCATGGCTTGTCTGCAGAGGGGGTAGGAATGTGTGCCTTCCTGCTTGTTTATTTACCACATGACTGTAGTATTGTCCGTCTTTATTAGTAGTTCTCCTGGATGAAGTAGATCCTTGAAAGCTGTCGGGGCATTTTGAACAGCTAGCATCTCTTTTTGATTGATATGAAGATGCATCTGGCTTGCGGGCCATGTGCCCTGAATACATTTTTCTGCCATGTGGGTCCCCCAGGCATAATCTGATGCATCCGTTGTTGGTGTCTGCCTGGCTGTGGGTAAAGTGAATGGCTGTCCCTTGTGATGACAGGCCTGTGCCCACCATCGAAACTCCTGTTGCAGGCAGGGAATGAGGGTAATTTAATGTTTCCAGGCTGTGGCAATGTTAGTCCAAACACTTTTTAGATACCATTGTAGTTTCCTCATATGCAGTCTGGCATATGGAATTGGCAGGATGCCATGAAGCAGAAACCCTGCAGAATTTTTCTTGCAGATAACTGGGTCTTTGTTGCCAACATTTTGAAGTAAGAAGTCAGTTGCCTTTGTTTGTCTGGCGTGAGATAAGCCATCTGGGCAATTGTATTTAAGCGTGCACCCAGGAATTTTGAGAGGGTACTAGTTTTGATTTATTTTCGTTTACTGTGTACCCTAGGCAAATTAGTAATCTTTTTACAAATGCCAGATGCTTTAGTAGAATGTCCTTGTTCTCTGCTTGAATAAAGCAGTCGTCCAAGTAAGGATATATTTGAATTCCTCTTTGTCTGCAAAATGCAATTACTGGTGCCAGGCATTTTGTGAAGACCCTGGGCGCAGTAGATGAGCCAAAGGGCAGTGCAGAGAATTGGTAGTGCATTGAGCCAGCTATGAATCTGAGGTATCTTGTCTGATTGGGACATGCAGATATGCCTCTTTTAGGACCAAAGTTACAAGCCAAGCCTTCTTGCCCAGCATGGGCAGAAGCTGCTGCAGAGTCAACATTTTGAATTTTGGAACGTCCAGAAATGTGTTTAGAATAGACAGGTCCAGTATTGGTCTCCAGGCTTTGTCCTTTCTGGGTACCAAGAAAAGTCTTGAGTAAAATCCTTGTCCCTGCTCTTGCTGTGGTACTCGCTGAATGGCCCTCATGTCCATGATGAAACTTGCTTTTGTGCCTCTGCCCATTGATTGTATGGCAGGTCTGGCATACCTTTTGCCCTTGGCAGGGTGTGAAAGTGGAACCTGTAGCCCTGAGACACTATATTCAAGACCCATTTGTCCTGGGTGGTGGTGTGCTAATTTTGTGAAAAAAGTGCTAGTTTTCCCCCAAGGGGGCTGCCAAAAGATAAGTGCCTGGTGCTGGCAGAGGAAAGTCATTGGGACTGTTTCCTGTATAGCTGTGATTTGTCTTCTCCGCTTTTGGAGGTAGAAGCACCCCGTTGTTTAGGCCTGTATGAGCCTTGGGGCTGGGATCTGCCTCTGGGGCGTCTGTATCTGCCTCTTTCTGGCCTGTCTGACACTGGGTCTGTATCTGCCTCTTTCTGGCCTGTCTGACACTGGAAAGGACCAGTTCTTTGTGGGCCAGTTCCTGCTAAATCTGGGTGGCTGCACCTGTAAGAAATCCTTAACTGTCTGCATAGATTTTGCTTTGTCCTCCATTTTCTTTAACACCTCCTCTGCTTTAACACCAACGTATCCTGCTGTAATGGAGCATCTAATAATTTTGCATTAACATGATCAGGCAGATTCTGTTCCTTTAACCAAGCATGCCTCCTAATGACAGAACCTGTAACAGCGGCCCTGCAAGAGGCCTCCAGAGAATCAAAACCACATTGCAAAGTATGCCTTCCCACTTGTTCAGTTGCATGCAATAAATCCTGCATTTCTTTTCTGCACATTCAGAATTTAATATTTTCTGTTTAAGCAGTGACATTAAGTATTGCTGATATTTAAGCATATGAAATTGACAATTTAAAGCCCTCTCAGCCAAGGTAGCAGAAGTGTAAACCTTTTTCCCCCATCTGTCCAGTGCCCTTGAATCCCTAGGGGATAGGGTTTGTTGCAGTGGAAGCCTTGACCCCTTTGGGACCCTGAGAAATAGTTTCTGGGTCAGCAGCAGGGTTTTTATAAAGAAATTTATGTGAATCTGGAACCCTGTAGTATCTGTCTGGCTTAACAGGTGCAGGGTAAAGAGTCAGGAGACAGGCCGGACTCTGAAAATACATAATCTACAATGTCTAAAACAGGGGGGATAGCACGAGGCCTGTGCTGAGGTAGTAAAGGAAAGTCTCTGAGCCTTTTCTTAGATTCTGAGTAGTCTTTGCTCTCCCAGTGGAAGTGCTCCCTCATGGTATGCAGGGTTTCCCCAAAAGAATAATCCTCAGGAGGAGAGGCTGAAGGGATAGATTCTTCAGCAGCAGAATCCTCGTAGGGAGGAAGAGAGTATTCCTTTTCAGAAGAGTCATAAACTATATCAGGCAGCACAAAATAGGGCTAAGAGTGCATTCAAACAGGGGCTGTATGTAGAATTACATTTTTAATTCACTAGGAAGACTTGTCTTACCAATGAAGCAAAAAAATGCAGATGAAAATGCAGGCAATCCAAACTTTTCAGTAGTCCCTCAAACAAATGCAGTCAACAGGATACACGTACAGTTCCACACACCACATGGATTTTATTAGGTTGAGTGGGCTGGGTAAGGCAGGTCTGACATCACAATGTGGGAGGAACACTGGCTCTTCTGTACAGCATGCAAATGAGGTGGGAATTACATCACTTTGGGGGAGGAAACATCCCGATAGCTAGAGCAAGAGCAAATGGCAGATGTGACATCATCATTTCAGAGCCAGCTACAGGTCTTTCAAGTTGGTTTGCAAAGTGAAACAAAAACAGTATAGAAAGCTAGGAAGCAGAACAGGGAAAACAGTTGAGGGGGTTATTTTTTAAAGCTGCAAGGGTGATTTTTGTTGAGCTTTATCAAAGAACAGGGACTGGAAGAGTCAGCAGGTTGGGGAATCTGCTTTAATATCCTGTTTTCCTTTAAGACAGGCACTGGGAGGCAGTGGAGAGTTACCGAATAGCTGGGTAACTACAGCAGAGCTAGTAAGGGAGACTGCTAGAAAGGTGCTTGGTGTGACATCTGGACAGAGGAAGGAGGACAAGGAGACCTGGTGGTGGAATGAGGAAGTACAGGAGAGTATGCAGAGGAAGAGGCTGGCGAAGAAGTGGGATTGGCAAAGAGATGAAAGTAGACATGAGTATAAGGAGATGAGGCTCATGGCAAATAGAGAGGTGGCAAAAGCCAAGGATAAGGTGTATGGAGAGTTGTATGTGAAATTGGACACTAAAGAGGGAGAAAAGGAACTGTACTGATTGGCTAGACAGAGGGACAGAGCTGGGAAAGATGTGCAGCAAGTAAGGGTGATAAAGGATAGTGAGGAAAAGGTACTCGCGAGAGGAGTGTGTTGAGTAGATGAAAAGAGTATTTTGAGAGGCTGATGAATGAAGAGAATGAGAGAGAGAAGGTTGGATGATGTGGGGATAGTGAATCAGGAAGTGAAACAGATTAGCAAGGAGGAAGTAAGGACAGCTATGAAGAGGATGAAGAATGGAAAGGCTGTTGGCCCAGACGACATCCTAATGGAAGCATGGAGGTGCTTAGAAGAAATGGCAGTGGGATTTTTAACTAGATTGTTTAATTGGAAAGTCAGAGGATGCCTGTGGAGTGGAGAAAATGTTTTTGTACCTATCTTTAAGAATAAGGGTTATGTGCAGAGCTGCAGTAACTACAGAGGGATAAAATTGATCAGTCACAGCTTGAAGTTATGGGAGAGAGTAGTAGAAGCTAGGTTAAGAAGGGAGGTGATGATTAGTGATCAGCAGTATGGTTTCATGCCAGGAAAGAGCACTACAGATGCGATGTTTGCTCTGAGAGTGTTATTGGAGAAATACAGAGAAGGTCAGAAGGAGTTGCATTGTGT